>NW_025336087.1:52924344-53008132 GCF_004798865.1 Varanus komodoensis
ATGGATGAGGGAAGATTTATTATTGACCGACCTGGCATTGAGCAGCAGCACCGTCAGGCCCAAGGGGCAGTTGACAAGGCTACCTGGCACCCTCTGGGTGGGGGAAGAACCAGAAAGAGGGACAGGTGTCAGCCATCTGTCCCTCCTTCTTCTACGCGGACACGTTAAGCCCCCACTGCTGTTACGTCCATTGCCCATGACCACGCCAATGGCAGCGCCCGTGCACTCCCCAGGAAACACAAACGTCGACATGGCCCGGGACGACTCCATAAAAACAGATTAAACAGGATAAAACTATAAAGCAGTTAAAGAAGAGAAGAGAAGAAAGAGAGGGGGAAAAAAATCCCCCTTCCCTAATATACAGCGGCAGGCAGGTCAATTTCAACCAAAGCCCCTGGCCAGCCCAGCCCCCCGCTCGGCCCCCAAACGGTGGTGACCCCCCTTTGGCCATCGCCCTTCAGCCGCCGGCCGCGCTTTGAGTCCACAGGGCGCTTCCGAAGCCCCGCCCAGTCCTGCACGCGCTCAGCTGTGCGGGGGGGGCGGGGCAACCCGAACCGGACCTGCGTGCTGGCCGGTGGCACTAACAGATTCTCTGGACTTGGCTCCGCAGAGTCTGGCCTGGGGTCCAAGTTCTTGGCAAGAGCAGTATCCTGCTTCCGTGCCACTTGTGCTGCTGCACCTGACACAGGAGTGGGACACTGCTTGGGCAGCACTCACACAGGGCTCCATTCTTGGCGATCCCTAAATGACCCAAGCAACATCCCTCTCCCATGCCATATTGCTGCACCTAGAAAGCAAGAGAAGAAAGAAAAAGAAGGGCCCTGTCAGTGTCTAGTCACTGTCTGGCCAGTATGGACCATACCTAGCAACAGTCACTCACTTGGTGAATCAGTGCGTGGATTCATGGCAAACTTGGACCTCACCTGTGAGTAAAAAAGGAACTGCCACAATTGACAGGCAGATGGATACCGTTTGAATGTTGGTGGTAGGCAAATTCTCTACTTGCTGGATCCCTATGCCGGAGCACAACAGCTTCTCTCCCGCCTCCTCCGCCTCCACAACTGTCATACCTCAACTTCCTCAGTCCCTGGCTGGGGAGCTGCTTTTCTTCTTTCTCACCACTGCTTTTTTCTTGCTTAGTTGCTTGTCTGCTCACAACTCTCTGGTCCAGGTGAAAGCAGATGATCATGGTGAAAAGGAAGAGCATGTCAGGCCTCCCAACAAGGTGTGGCTCTTGGATGGTGTTTGATCATGCCGGCCCCTCATGTGAGTGACAACAGCCTGGATGTGATGTATGCCTGTGTATGGACTGTAGGACGAAGAAAGCAGTATGAGCAGACACAGTAGAAAGGAATATGTTGAAAAGTAGGGAAAGGGGAAAAAAGGAACAGAAAACGCTCTAGCAAAACCAGGGAGCAAGAAATGAACAAAGCAAGGTTCTGGGTTTCCAATATGAGGTAGGGAAAATTTTGTTAAATTCCCTACATAATTCACACTTCCTGAACCAATACAGAAACAAAAATACACTTAAACTTTGGTATTCACACTTCTCCAAATTGTATGATGTATTTTTAAAATGATACACAATATATGCAAAAAAATATACACAATATGCATAGACTAGCGGAAACTGCTTGTAAAAATTAGGCATAATCGAATACAAAAATGTATATTTTATAAGAAATGCACACAAAATTGATATGCATCTTTTTTAATGGCAAACTAATGCAGGAATATGAGAAAACAAACTTAAGTCTGGGAACTGAGGAGCTAAGAAAACACACAATCAACAAATTCATGCATTTCTACCCTTGAAATGGGATTAGTACTTTGTTTATTAAAGTGCAGTTTAAGCATTTATATTGTTCATATGCAAGGCAGAAGACATGAATCCACTTGGAACCCAGCAAAAGCAAAACCTTGGTTTAGATGCAGAGAAAACTACTACTGTCTATATTTCTATGATAAACTTGTCTATTGAAGGTAGTTAATACTAATGACAGTGGTCATATTCTTTATGGAAACTACCACTTTTGTAAGCATAATTGTGAAAGCTTAATCGCTCGTACCCAACTTTCAAGCTAATACATGCTGATTCGGCTTAAGCAGAACAGACAGCTTGCATTCAGTGCATTAGCTGTATAGACTTGCTGACATTTCAGGTTCATTCCTGAGGGATACTCTTTGTACCGCAGGGAACCCCGGTTCAGTCACCTTTACTGCTCTGCTACAGGAACCTGCTTTCCCCTTAGATTTTAAAAGGTGCAGGATGACTCTTTGTGACAGTTCCCTATGCCTTCTTTTGCAACACTCCTCATACAGTGCCAGTAAAAAGAAAAACCCTGCTTAAAGAAGCATTTGCTTATTTCTGTTAGTACAGTGAGTATGGCCATTATGGAATGCCAGTTTCTTCAAGCATTTTTATATCCAAAGGTAGAGAAAGCAGTATATCTGAACTGTTTAGCCACAGTTCTCTGGAGGGCCATGTATACATTGAAACAAAACAGCAGTGTATATTGTGCTAGCAGCTCCCATGTTGTGACTTTTAAATAGGTTGTTTAGAATTCTTTGCTTGCTTGCTTCCAGAAAGCTTTTGTTAGAGGGCTATTACAAATATATTTGAAAATAGCATCAAAAGAACAATTTCATATAGGTTTAGCCATTTGGAAAAGATTGGTGTCTAGAATTAGACTATGACATGTCTTATAAATGTTGCTTAAGATGGAGGGAAGATGGGAAGGGTTTTCTATCAAGAATACCTTCAGCTGAGCAAGAATCAAAAGGAGCTGAGAAGGGGAAACCAAGGGTATTGCAAGAAGAAATGGTGGTTGAAAGCCTCACTATCTCTTCACAGGTATTTTTGTAACTTTTTGCAGGGAATATAAGGTAACAGCATTTTTTGCAAATTATTTCTAGCTTGCAATACATCACTGAGAGTGCTAAATGTGGGATGGAAAGCAGAGAGCTGCTGCTCTTGAAATCTAAATGCACATTTGAGATAATGTAGGGGTTGCACTCAAATTAGATGCGGGGAATGTATCTCCTGCTTTGTCATGTCTGAAAAAGGCTTAAAAGAACTGAGTAACCTCTTTTGACTACCGAACATGGAATAGGATTACTTTGGATAACCATAAGAGTGTGATATTTTTGATTAAATTCGGTTTAGAATAATAAATATTGTATGTTTAGTTAAATAGACAAAAGGACAATGATGAAAATGTAGTCTGGATGATGACCTTCAAAATGACTTTTATGATAACAGCAGTCAAAGCCCCCTTAGTCCATAATAGATTTCCGGACTATAAAATCATATTGGCTCTGTACCTGGAACTTCCATGTGACTCTTATACCTTGTAGCACAATTCTGTATATGCCCACTTCTAAAGAAGTATGTACCTCATTGAGGCCTTAGAGATCTTGATGTCTGTCTATAAGTCTGCTTCCACTATATATATCCACTGTGTCCAATATTCTTTAAAGGCTATCTAAGCTCAAGGCCATCCCCATATCCTGAGGAAGTCGATGCCATACATTAATTATGCATTGCATGAAGAAGGGCTTTTGCTCGCTGTCCTTGTGCCATTTCATTGGGTGGCTCCCAAGTTCTAGAATTATGAGAGAAGGGAAACCTTTTATCAACCAACACCATGGCTGTTTGTAATTGTTCCTATTGTGACAATAGCCAAAAAACACATTACTGCTGTTCATTTGATGTGTTGTTGTAAATGGCACAACTTCATTATAAATATATGTGCAACCACATATGAAATCCTGCAATTCCATCTCAAAAAAGAAGATCATAGTCCTGCGAAGGGTGCAATAAAAGGATATTAAATGATTTAAAGCATCTAGGACACATTCTCTATGAGGAAAATCTAAAGCAATCTAAACTTTTAGTTTAGAGGGATATGCTGGACATTCATGGATACCACGGCAAAATACAGAAATAATCATCATAATCTGTTTCTATGATGTGTTTTCACAAAATGATGCCCAAAGGCACTGGAAACATATCAAACAAATAGCAGTAAGTATATTTTTATTTTCAGTCCCTTTCCTAGTAATCGCTAAATGTGCCTTTTCTCCTGCTCCTGCAGCACATTGACTTGATGTTTCCCGGGAGCTGCCCTCCACAACCCTAAGATCACTTTCCTGGGTAGTTGAGACCAACTCAGAACACCCCATCCAATCACAGATTATGTATAATTAAGGGTAAAGCATGAATTGTGTTGTACTTAATCCTGTACCTTGGGATGGGTTGAACCCAAGCCTCCTTGATTTGGTTTTGAATTGGGCTTGGAAATTGACCTATTTTCAAATAAATTGGAAAACAAACTGGTTTATTTTGTTTGCGTCACAGATCCCTTCATGATCCTATACTGGAGGAGCAATAGAATCAAACATTTCTTCCAAGCCTCACTGTGTCTCCCCATTTCCTGTGGGCCCTTGTATCTTGACCATATTTATTTAAGAGCTTTTCTACACAACATGGTTAATTCTCTGTATTGTCTTTCATTTTTGTGGTAGATTTGAGGTTCTAGCACAATATGAGGAGTCTTTCATTTTCCATCACATACACTTGATGTGGCACTGCAGTATACCAGAATAGTGCAAATACTTCTCTGTCTTGGCTTAAACCCAGAACCAGAGATGAGCTGCCTACTGATAGTCACTGAAAGCAAGCATCGCAAATTGCCACTGTTTCTGTTTCAAACCAGGAGCAGATGGCCATCCATGATGCTGTTCAATTCCCATGTTGCTGCCTGCTCACCCATTTGGAAGGATCCTTTAACATTTTCTTAGTCTGCGGGCAATGTAATGTCACCATTCTGAATAATTTCATGGCTGGAAATCGTGCTTTCTCGCTGCTTGCCCTGGGCTCCAAATCATAAGCAAATAAGTTAAATAACATCCGGTCAATACAAAGTCTTAATGGCCATTGCTGCTTATTTCCCTCCATGGTGAAAATTTATGTGTGAGCTTTTAATGAGCTTTCATTAAAACTGGCACTACATCAAGGAGTTTCCCTCAGGCAAATACAGTAGGTTTCATGATAAGCAAGTTGTCACATCTGGGGTTTCATAATATTTGGAAAAAGGATGTTGCATTGTGTAAACCAAACTTTTAATTGAATAATTATATCACAGAATGTAATGTGAAATAAATAACATGCTCAAGTGATTTTAGAAACAGGAGGCCAGGAATTACTGGGTTCCCAAGAGAATAATGGCTGCCACAGGGTGGGGGCGGGGCAGTTTGAAAATGACAGTGGAAGAGAGTCGGGAACTGTGGCTGCTTGTGGGTAATCCTTGGGAGGAGGATTGCTCCCCAGGAAGGAAGGGGAAAACACAAGTGGGTGAGGCTTGGGAGCAGCTGATAAAAGTAAAGGAAGATAGAAGCCATGGGGGAACTCTTCTCCAAACAGAAAAGAATCAGATGTAAAGTGAATTGCCAGACCCCTTCTCTGAACCACTGTGGGGAAATAGAGAGGGAGGTGATTCTTAATATCAAGATTGCTCAGGTTGAATGGGAAGATAAGTTGCACATAGCCTTGCCATGGAGGAAGCAGTTCTTGCTCCTGCAGAAGGGTTCTGACAGCGGGAGGGACCATAAGGGGGAGTCTACAGCTGTGGGTTCATCCTGCACTGCCAAATTAAACACAGATCCTGCAACCCACGCCTCATTGACTAGGAAGCTGTCCCATTAAGGCAGAAAGGAGTGGTCTGAAGGAACAGGATTGCCAGCTGAAAGATCATGCAAAGTTATTAAGCCTTACTTTCGGAGGGACGGTCAAAATATTTTGCCTGTTGCCTCAAATGCTATGTTTTCTCAGATAAACTATGCAAAAAGCTTTTTAAAACTCATCTTCCCACCCCCCTGCCTCCCAAACAGTGCAAGAGCAAGCCTGTTACTTTACAGACAGTTGCCAGATTATGTACGAATGAATGAATGAATGTTGAGGCTCAGGATGCCCAGTTTCCCTGTTAATCAGCAGTCTACACTCAGGGGTCAGCTCCACTGAGAGTGGCAAACTCTAGGCAGCAGTCCCTGAGTAATGTGTCAACCTTCCCAGCTATTTTAAAGCCTCACTGCAGAAAATGAGCTTAGCAATCATCTGCAGAAAAGAGTTTTAATCTTATCAAGATGAGCATTGATTTTCTTCGTCTTGATATGAGGAGCTCCACAGCATGCACATGCAGCAGCGTCAGTGGGATGGGAAGTGCAGCTGTTCAGGCAAGGTTATTAATCTAGGGAACCTGTGGGTGCATCCATACACACGACAGTGTTGTCGTGGCACCTAGGCCCCTTATTGCCTAAACAGCAGTCATAGGCTCCTTGGTGCCTTGCTTCAAACTACCACCAGAGGGAGCTAGATTTTAATATATACACAGAATGCTGGCTGATTGCAAAGGCGTTAAGACCCATTAACAAATGCTGTTTCTGTAAAAGCTGTTCTCCAGCAGTCTGAATACAGTTAGAGATGGCATTTTTTCCCACCAAATTGAGATCATTTTCTGGCAACACTTGATTCTGCAGCATCTGAATGTAAATATTTCATTTCTCTTCTGTCTCATTGCTCTCTTGTGCGTGCGAGACTTCAGGAGACTGCAGAATGTTTATTGAAAACAATGGATTAGAGACCCTGTTAACAATGGTCACATTAGTGACCATGTTAACAATGGATTAGTGGTCTTTCTCTGTTCAACCTGGGAAAAACATTCTCAGTTTTTCACCAGTTGCCAAAAAATTTAGCATAGGCACATCTGTGCCTTCTAATATCTATAGATATTTTTAGGTGTTCTTTTGGATGTTATGTTGCCTGCTTTTAATATCCACAAATGAAATCTGGTGTACTAATTTAAGTTTAAATACATTACAGTGAGATTTTAAGTTGTTTATGTAATAGCCGTGTTCATTGCCTAACCAGACTGAAAGTTGGTCAAATTAGATACTTTATAAATTTCCTAATGTAATCAATACTTAGAAGGAAAAGAAAAACTCCACCCCATCTCCTACTTTTCTCTATTACCTGTGTTGACATGTTTAGCTTTTTACATTACTCAGCCATATGTTTGGAGAGAAGAGGGAGATTGTTTATTTGTTTTAAGACTAAAATATAGTTACATCAAGTAAATAAAGAGTGCTACTTAATTGGCAGTTACTGATACTGGTGGATATGCAACCAAGATAGGGAACTGATCACCTGTAATATCTTGATAGGAACACTGTCATGAAAACACCAGCATTGGAATTGTTCCTGGTAAAACGGTGGGATTATGCATTCCCTCCATAAGCATTTGTGTGTTACTCTTTGGACAATCACTGTGTTTCTTCTGTTGTTTTCTTATTTCATAGTCTACAAATATTGTTTTTGTCCCAATACAATTTTCTAACTAATCCAAGAACCAACCCCTTTCCCATCCTCTAAAGCTTTTTTTTTAGCCATTGAAGATATGGATCACATCAACTGTGAAGGCTTTTGTGAACACTGAAAAGTCGGCTTGTAAACTTTGAAGATCACATTAAAGCATTTTTGTTCAATCCAAATCCACAGTGAATGTTGCAAGGCAATGTATTCATATTTCAACCCATGTTGCTTTGGGATCCAGAAGAGAGTAAATGGTATTTGTTATGCCTATCAGTCCTGAAACAATTATGAATTTAAACGGCCCTATGAAGAAAGATAAAACCTTTGTTTAGGCATAATGTAAAATATTACTCCCATACCACCTCTCCTCTTTGCTTACTTTGAGAATATCACTTTATTTTAGGAATCCTCATCTGTGTTTCATCAGGAAACCAACCTCCCAATACTACTTGTGTGGGAGCTAAGATAGTATGTACTATATTTAAAAAAAAAAAAAACTCAATGACAATTCTATTTAATGATATATGATCCTGCCATCTTATCGAGTATTTTAGACAGGGTTGTCAACATTTGAAATCCTACTGCTACAGTTAATGAGGATGATCTTCATGGATCGGTAGGATTTTGTTTTCATTTGACCTTCATGTGTATCCCCATCACAGTTTGAAAGTTCTGGGGGCCTTCTACAGAAGAGTAGACTTCTCTGTATACCTCAGAAGTCATGGGGAACAGACATGTTGAGGCAGTCTGTCTGTTTAGTGGATGTCCTTTGCTCAGTCAGGAAGGTCAGCAGGTTGCCTTGCACAAATTTTTCTCCCCAGTTCCCTAAACTATTTCATAAGGTTATTTTCAGGGTACAAACAGGGAGAATGGAAATTCCATGCCTGGAAAGCATGAGAGGGACTGTATATGGACAGGACTATATATGAATAATTCCACAGAAATAGAACTCACTGACTGCTTGTGACTACTGAGGAAATAAATTGTGTTAGCATTAAAGACATCTTTTTAATAATTCTTTCCTTCTTCTTGTTGTATGCAGAGATGGGAGACTGTACAATAAGACTTTTCCTAGAAGTACATCAGCCTTGGGTATTTTACCTTTTAGGTTATATTTTTGCAGAATTTCATCACCAGAATCTGTGGTTCTGACATACAATGTTATGTTATCTGTGTTGTTGTTAGGAGTGGAGGCTTGGACAATTTTTTTCTTGCAGAATGGGAGAGTGAGAGCTGCCAGGACCATAAGAAGACTCATGATCAAGCTGTACAGTGTAAGAGTTTTAGACATTATCTTTCTGCATACTGACTCAAGATATTTATGTTTTGTTTTCTGAAACAGAGCAGAGACTGCCTGAAGCTGGGTCCCCCTACAGAGGGAGAAGTTGTTCAAGTGAAGTGGCCTGATGGAAAACTTTATGGTGCAAAATATCTTGGAACCAACGTAGCTTACATGTACAATGTGAGTTTAATTTACTGACCTGTTTATTAGAAATGTTCTTCCAGCATGGGTTTGGGTCCTCATGGAATGCCAGGGTTGTGTCGGCTGATGTAACAGTGAAGTTTTCTAACGGGGATAGCCAACTATCCCTGTAGTGCAGGACTGTTCTGTGTTGCTGCAGGGGGCAGGGTGTAGAACCCAGTGGTGGAAATGGCGGAGGAGCACCTTTCATCTAAACATGAAGAGAAACATTCTAACAGGAAGAGCGTTTGACCACAGAACAGGCTACCTTGAGAAGGTGATGAGTTCTCCTTTGCTCAGGGTACTTAAGCAGAAGCTAGAGAGCCATCTGTCAGGAATGGCTGTAGTTGCATCTCACATTGCACAGCATGCTTTGAATGCGGGTTGGACTAGATGATCTCTGAGACTCCTTTGGATTCTATAAACTGACATCCTGCAAGCTGATTTTGTCCAGAACCTGCAGTTCTGAGTGTTCAGTAGAGTGTTTCTCAGCTTTACCTCTGCCTTGGGAAGCTTATAGCTGTGATTTCAACAATCGGGAAAACAATTTACTTGGTCATGCAGAAAATGTCCAAGGTCAGTAAACCTGAGTGACTTGTTCTAATTTGTGGAATTAGAATGTGAACTCAGCTCGCCAGCTTTTTGGACTGTGAAGCACAGTTGGAAGGAGTTTCCATATTCTCACTGGCTTATACAAAACACTTAGGGAAATATTACCACCAGCTAAGACATTTTTTTCTAGTAAATTCATCTTGCATTGAAATAACAAAATCTTCTCATGTTGGAGAACATCCCACTAAGTACTCGTTATCTAAACTTTTCCCTATCTAGTGCATTTTACTTCTTGGGAAGTTACTGAGTATGTTGGAAGTCCAGGATACTCAGGTTTCAGACTGAAAGGCCCATAGCTTAGGCTCAAAGCAGGTTATGTGTCAATCCAGAAGCTGGTTTAGAGTTGGAAAGTCTGGCTCTGATCCGGGTAATCAGGGATTGACACCTGGAAGGGCAAAAGTGATTTGATGCTAGATTCATTTTCCTTTCTACAGTTTCCATACTCCAAATCGATGGTCTTAATTTATGAGGTTAAAGCTCTACAGTTTAGATCTAGAGATGCAAATACATACACTTAGCAGAGGATATCACCTGGGGATCTTTTTCAAACAATGTTCACTTTAAGAACTCATCATCCACCTCTTTTTGTGTGTCCTCGGTGTCTCTTACCTATGTGTTGAGAAAGGGAGAGGAATCACATGTGCTTAGCCCTCCTAGGGCTTCTAGCAAGTGTTTTCTAATATAGAGGAGGTTTGTGACCATGGAGTTTTCCACTCATTGTTAGTAAAAGAATATTCACATACTGGAAAAAAGAAGGTAGTTGTATAATAGTTCTCCAGTTTTCAAGGGACTTATATAATATGCACACCTCTGCTTTAGTAAGAGGGAAAACACTAAGAGATGTCCTTCTGTTGAGTACATTGTAATAAATCCCCAGTTAGTTTACAATCAGCAATTGTCCTAAAGTTATTACAAATGTGAAAACTTGAGCGTAAATATCCTTACCATTTGGCAGGAGCAGCAAGGGAGGTAAAAGCTTCAACTTTGGTCAGTTGCATACTCTTGGGGGCAGCAGGGAAATCTTGCCAGTGTAGTAGTTAACTACACTTGCAATAAGAGCACTTCAGTTGACGTTCTTGTGTGTGCTGTCCATTTTGCTAACATCCCCATGTTCATAAAATCCCCTTCAACAGCTGTGAATTAATGAAAGCTTAATAAAATGAATGGGAGCACCATGAAATTTGAACCATGCCTTGATTACTGTGGTCTCTTCTGGTGCCCAGCCTGTTACAGCTGGCCCTCCCTAGTCATAAAATTACAGCAGGTGGGGTGAATTCCTCACAGTGGTATTGCTACTCTTGTGCATCTCCTTGCATTTGGTAGAAGAATTCTAACATAACACATACTGTAAAGGGCAGCTTAGAAGTGCTGGTGTGAATGCTTCAACAAATGGCAAATGAAAATAAGTTAAAATGGTGGTCTTAAGTCGTTTAAGAGATACAAGAGTAGAGGCTGCCAGGGCGCCCTTGTTTATGACAATTGTGCCCACTGGAAACAGTTTTATGTTAATAAGCATGCATATCCTACTAGGAGCAGACTCTCTTTCTACTGGTAAAAGCAATGTAAACCAAGTTTAAGTTGTCTTTCTATGTTATATAAGAGCTACAATCACCAGTTTCCTGAGACTATATTACAATGATTAGATCATGGCAAAAGAAGTGGAAACAGTTGATGAGTCTGATGTCTGAAAAGGTGGCATTTGTAGATGCACTTTAGTTACCCATACCATTGTGGTAGTGTTTTTTAGACATTTGTGGGCAAAAGATGAGAAAAGGAGAGGTCCATGAATTTGACAAACCTTTATATTAGACAATTTGATACATTAGAGGTTCCTGACAGGAAGGTACTATAATACTTCAGCTGTTAGGTAACAAAACACTGATGAACCTTTTCTCCCTTAGAATGTGGGTAATTTGCATTGGAGAAGGATAGGGGGAAAAAACACCACTTTTTTTGTGGCAGTCACGTCCTCTGTGAAACGTCTATTCAAATGCTTTTACCCTACCATTGTTCCAGAGATAAATGTAGGTTTGACACTGTCACTGGCCAAAGTGACAGGGAGGAAAGTTGAATGACACAAGTGGCTGCTAGGAATAGGGAAAACTCCCCTTTCTTGTCCCTTCTTGGATGCAACCCACACTGATCAAGGTAAAAGGGAGTCCCTCAGGTCTTCGTTATGCAGAACTGCTGGAATGTAGCATGTGGTTTGCCCCTCATATACATATAACTAGGTTTGATGCCCCTGTATTTTTTCTTAGAATTAGTTATGTTAGTCAACTCTTCTATTTTTCAGATGGTAGAGTACTTGTGTATGATACAAAACTATAAGAGAATCAATGTTTTAGTGCTGCAGGCCTAAGGAGATTTTGAAATCCACATGTGATTCCACCCTTGTCCCGCAAAAAAGTTTGAAAATCTGTGCCATTCTCATAGGTAAATTCACAAAGCAGCAGAGTATAGTTGCTATGGTACCAAAGAAGGATCTGTTCAAGCAGCCATTATGATTTTTCTAAATGCACTTACTTAAAACACATTCCAGACATACTGGTCAATATGTGGACACCAAGGCTATATTTTGAAATGAAAATGTGAGGCTAAATTTTTAATGCCTTATAATTTTGCTTATGTGTTCCTTTTTAATATGCATACACAGCCTTATAAAGATAACTAAGTTCTCCAAGTAGATCATTGAATGTTTTCCACGAATTCCAGTTAAATCACTCATTTATTATGTCGTAATGCATACGGAGAAAACTAAATAGCAAGTACTCCTGACAAAATACTGCAGTAGTGGTTTTTAATTTTTGTGTGTCTATTTCTCAGTGCTGATATAAATTAATATAGACAGTATTTGACAAACTTGCCAGTCTACAGTTTGCCAGTTGAAGCCTGGTTCAGACTTAGACTCATTAAAGATAATCTATTGACACTCCCTGTCACAGCTACTATTGAATATCTGAAGGAACCATTATTTATTCTTAGTTTTCAGCAATTCGGGGATAGTTTTCAGCACAGAATACAATCTGATTTCCAATTAACCAGAGTGGCAAACAGAAATGGAATTGTCAGTGAAAGGAGTGAAAACATATACCAAGATTCTTCTTTGCCTTGGCTCCTTTATGTGGTCCATCCTACCTAAGTTTGACTTTCTTTTAGAAGTCTCTCACTGCTTTTAAATTATTATCTTTATCATGCTACAAAAGAGGGAGGAATGGCAAGCTATGTCCTGAAGCATGTAGTTTTGAGCTAAATGGTCAAAATTTGAGGTAACTGTTTTACTAGCAGTTATATAATATTGGTCTCGGCATTACTATGAGAGAAAATTATTTACATTGATCAGCTAATATCAATTAATTTGACATATTCAGATTGTTTAATTTAAGGCATGCAGTACAAAATCTGCAATAGGTTGTTCATACCTATGCATTTCACTTTCACATATTCTTGCTGAACTGTAAACTTTTATAATAGCTGCATGAGGACATGGATGTAATAATTTTGAGCTTAGGCATGATGGGGCGGGGGGGGGTCATCAGAACTTAATCTACCTGCCTTAAGCCCATAAAATGTCTGTGCATATGATGTTGTATGACTGAAAATGTAAAAATGGTCCAGTCCTTGTAACTGGTCCTCCTCACAAGAGGGAGGAATTGGACCTTCAAGCATTATACACAGAGGCCCTGTTTGAAGTTGTTGACCAATGCATGGATACTGAGATAGAGGAGAAGATGGAGCACCTCAACATAATCACAATCTTCCTTCTCACATAGGTTCTGGATCAGAGGTGGGCAACTTGTGGTCGTCCAAATGTTTTAGCCTACAACTTCTATCAGTCCATACCAATCAACAGTCAATTATGAGGGATTATGGGAGTTGGGGGGGGGGGGGGGGGTGGAAATCAGGACAGCAGCAGCTTCCCTTCTCTGCACTAGATAAATCTGAATATAGTTTGTCTCCAGCTATACATATGCACATTGGTCATTGTTTCTTTTATAACAATAAATTTTTGAATAGGGTTTGCACTTCTAGTTTTTCTTTTACTTTTTTTGTTTTGATTTTATTCTGTAGTTTTAAACTGTTAATCTGTTACATTTCATCTTGTTATATTTTATATTTGTAATTGCTATGAACTGCCCAGAGATCTTTGGTTACTCGGCAGTATAAAAATGCAATAAAGAATTCAAATTTAAGAATATAATTGATTTTTTAAAAATAAATTTATAGATACTATGTCCATGACTGGTAGTTAAAAGTTGGAGTTAAAAAAATGTAATTTAGAACTTCTGGAAGGCACAAGCAATGCAGTGGCACCAGAGTAATTTAACATTCTTCACACTTACCTGCATTTCCTTTCTCATTTTCTGCTAAAGGGGTTCATGCTGGATTAGATCTAAACCTAAGCATGATAAAGCTTTTCATCTTCTGAACAGACTATTTTAAAGAAGTTCTATCAGATTCAATATAATGCTGTTAACTGGCATTTCCTTTAGTATCACTCATATTTGCCTCCTTTTGATATAAGTCTACCACAACTTTAAAAACAGAAAGAATATGTCTTATCACTTGGGAAATTAGAGGCAAATGCATTAAGCCTTTAGCTTGTTCCAAAACTATTTGTTAATGTTGGAATTTTTGATGGAAGCCTGGAAGACAGAGCAAACTGAGACATGCTTCCCTGCTGAGTTAGCCAGTATTCACCACCACTAAAGTTAGGATTTCAAGGTGTTAATCTGAAGAGATATTTTTCTTTCTTGCTCGTGTGTTCCGTATGTACCAGGAAGAATTCGTGCAATTGAGGCCCTGTCCCTTCTGTCAGGCAGAGGGATGTTATATGGAACAGGTGCTGAGGTTCAGCATCTCCATAACATTCTTCAGCACACCTAGTTCTGGCAGGGAGTGCATTTGTACAACTTCCCTTAAATATTTAATTTAAAAGTTTAGACCTAAATAATGATGCTTTCTTTCCTGTATTTCAACTTTTAGACTTTGTATAGAAGTTGCAGGACACACATCACTAACATATTTCTAAGCAAGTAAAACACTTTGGTCAGAGAATTACAGAATCATTTAACGCTTGCACATAATTTAAACTAAGTTGACTTTGCTCAACTTTTTTTGGACTGCATATGGAGTTTTAATTTTAAAAAACCACCTCTGACCTGTTTTTACATCTTTCTGTTTTAGTATTTCCTTTCCTATCATTTTGTATATATTGATTTCTGTGAATTCTCATCAAATGTGTTATTGCTTATTTTGCGTACTGTCCAAAGTATTTGATTGCCTGTGCTGTCTCATACAAATGGGAGAGCCTCAAATAATGAAGATGATGATTAAACATGACTAATTTCCTTATTTTACCTTTTAGGTAGAGTTTGAAGATGGCTCTCAGATAGCAACAAAGAGGGAAGAAATCTACACTCTTGATGAAGAGCTTCCCAAAAGAGTGAGAGCTCGATTTGTAAGTATCCACAAAGAAGTTGTCTGTGCTAGAAATTTGGAAGGAATACCACCAGGCCAAGATTTGAAATCCACGGGGACTGCAGCCAAGAAATTAAAAGACGCTTGCTCCTTGGGAGGAAAGCTATGGCAAATCTAGACAGCATACTAAAAAGCAGAGACATCACCCTGCCGACAAAAGTGCGTATAGTCAAGGCTATGGTTTTCCCAGTTGCAATGTATGGCTGTGAAAGCTGGACCATAAGGAAGGCTGAGCTCCAAAGGATTGAGGCCTTTGAATTGTGGTGCTGAAGGAGACTCCTGCGAGTCCCTTGGACCGCAAGGCGATCCAACTGGTCAGTCCTAGAGGAGATCAACCCTTACTGCTCTTTAGAAGGCCAGATCCTGAAGATGAAACTCAAATACTTTGGCCACCTAATGAGAAGGAAGGACTCCCTGGAGAAGAGCCTAATGCAGGAACAATAGATGGCAAAAGAAGAAGGGGATGGCAGAGGATGAGGTGGCTAGATGGAGTCACTGAGGCAGTTGGTGTGAGCTTGAGTGGACTCCGGGGGATGGTGGAGGACAGGAAGGCCTGGAGGAAGGTTGTCCATGGGGTCGCAATGGGTCGGACACAACTTTGCGACTAACAACAACAACGTAGAATATGGGAGCTTTATAAAAATTCTGTGACTGTCTAACTTTTTCTGTGTATAAGGTTTAGATATTCAAGGTTAAGCAGTAACTAGCATACAAACACTTTTCTCCAGGTTACCTGATGTAATCATGGCAGCAAATTTCCTGGAGCTCATGTCAGGTTCCTGGAGAGCAGCTGCTATAGTCCTTGCAAAGACTGCACCCAGTGTAGCTAATTAGACCTAAACTCCCTGCATCCCCTGTCTAAACTCAGTCTATAAGCTGCCTTCTTTTTTGCATTTACCTGCTGTAGCGCGCCAGTCCCTCCCTGTGGGACAATTGACTATTCAGGAAAAAAACATGTACAGCTAATAAAAGAACAAGGTTGTTGGTGGTCATCAAATATCTTAATCTGGTAACACTTTTGTCAAAAATATAGCCATAGACTCATTCCCAGTATGGACAACTAAAACTTTTAACAGTATCCTGACTATTCCACCCCTACATCAAACACCACTAAACCACTTTTTATAACATCTTACTAGATTAAGAGATGTGGAGATCCTGAAAGCTTGCATGTTATCTTTGAGCTGACCTAGTAAATGAATTACTCTACTTGGATTTTGAAATAAGCATGTTCTACTTTTAAATTGGCCAAAGACCCTCATGTCTTTGGCCCATAGAAAAGGAAAATTAAAGTAGATTCCCTGGTAGACGAGGAACTATTTAAGCCAATATCTGTTTGGCATTAAATGGAGGTACCTCTAGTCTATCAGTTTCAAAATCTTAAGCAGAGTTGGTAAAACCAACATATATCTGCATAATAAAGATAGTACTTGAACAGAACTATAAATAACCCTATTGCTGAGAACAGTTGATTTAAAACTCCCCCTGCCCCCAATACTATATTAATAGTTACTGTTTTATGGAGTATTCATAATAGACTTTAGAACTAACTAGATAAACAGTCAATCTGTTTTATTGTTACATTCAGCAACAATATGAATAGCAGTTCAGGAGTAGTTACTTTCTTATTATCAATGTGACAGTTTTAAGGATTGTTTTTACTTTTGTCTATGATAATCTGAACTTTTCAGGGAAGTGAATTATATTTTTATAATGTTCCCTGAAATCCAGAAATCTCTTAGTATCTGGGCACATCCTCTCACTTTGGAAAAGTTTTATTTGCACGCAGATCCGAAACAGTAAGTTAATGGGGAGGTTCACACATCATACCAACCCACCCTGACAATAAACTATGTTGTTGTGGGTTTGATCATCTGACATACATTGTGTCTAGCAGATGATCAGGTTCATCATGGTTTGTTTACCCCCCACACACCCTTGATCCTCCAAATGCTATTCCAGGGGACATCATGGCAGACCTGACTTGTCTTCTCTGTGACTGCAAATCTCTTTTCACTCTATCTAGCTTCCCCCCACTCCCATTTCTCCTGCCTTGTTTGGACAGCAGGTGACAGTTCTTCTGAAGTGCCCAAGCAGCACATTGGAGGGGCTGTCACTGGTTGGCAACCCTTGAAAAAAATGTGCTTCAGATATATACTTCTCCTGGTCACTTCTTTTAAAAACTTCCTACGTGCAATCATGGGGATTGCAGATCCAAAAGAGGAAGCCTCCGCTGGGCAATTATGGAGAAGGATACTTGTTGTCAAAGTGCAGAATGCCAACCCTGAACATTGACCCAAAGAAGCTCCAAATAGGGTCTTCCCCCCTCACTTTGCTTCCCATGACAGATGTCAAAAGGCAGGTTGCCAGGGGAAAGCAAAAGCCACAAGGTGGTGAGATTTACATGCCCTTTGTGCCCAGATTGTTGTTTTTGTTTGTTTTTTTGTTTTTTGCCCGAATTGTCCTCAGGGTACCACAGTTTCTTCTTTTCTCCATGAGAAAAGTGCATCTCACCCATTTTTCAGAGTTTTGACAGGGCAGTTGGTGTGTCTTTTTAATCAGATAAATGATTCTTTCCTAGCTCAGCCTAGAAAAGCAGACCACTATGAGATTCAGGAGGCTGTTCAATCTAATACTATTGCTAACATAAATTAGCATCAGTGGCCTCTAGCACAATGCCAGTAGTGTATGCTGAGCTGACAGGTTTCCCCTGTAACCTCTGATGCTAGCGTAACATAGTCTGCATGGGTAGCCTTAAATGGGGAATTGCATGGCCAAGTATCAGGAGTACTGGGAGTTGTAATCCAAAAATTGTGGGAGTAGAGAGCATATGAGGACGATGGCAGAAGCATAGCACTGACCCCGCAAAGAGTCTTGAAAAAGACGAAGAGACCATTCTCTGGGGCTGTTAGTTAATACTGTGTGTCCATGTTTCAGCTGTGACTTTCTGACTGGGTCTGAGAAACCTTCATCATTCTCATATCTGAAAATGATACTTGTCATGATTGTCCAAATAATCCTTAAATCATCTTGTTGGGATAGCCAGTTGCTGTTCAGAATGTGACAGAGTTGTGCCTGTAAACAAATAATATAAATGATCTTAAGTTCCTTGATTTGTTAGTTCTGTAATTACAGCGCTGTGGAATTAAAAATAGGGCAGCAATATATTGAAAATAAAATTACAGAAATGTATAATACAGAAAAACTGCCTCCTTCAGGATACTTAGCAGTGTAATTGAAATGGTTTGAAGTCTACTGGCAGCAGAAGCAACTGTCTGGTCTCTTCTTTCCCCACCATGAAAACTGGGTCTCTCTAAAGAGGGCCTGACAAGCAGATTAGAATGAAAACAAGCTTCTCTCTTGTCTTCCTAGCTCTGTTTCTGTATGTCTCCAATGTACTTAACCCTTCTGCAATTCTAAAACAAATGATACAATGAATTCCACCCACTCCAGTTGGGGTCTGGCTTCTGGATAAGGAAAGCTCCTGCCGTGCTCCATCCTGTGAAGCTACCTACAGCACTGAAGGCCCCACATGCAGAGTGGGATTCCTGTCTAAGAACGGATCCAAGCAATCTGGCCGTAGGAGGAGGTGTGC
Organism: Varanus komodoensis; assembly: GCF_004798865.1. Taxonomy (NCBI): domain Eukaryota; kingdom Metazoa; phylum Chordata; class Lepidosauria; order Squamata; family Varanidae; genus Varanus; species Varanus komodoensis. The sequence continues at coordinate 52,942,861 of NW_025336087.1, forward strand.
ATATTTCGATGCTCTTCCACACCCAGGAGGGGGCTAGGCTATGCTAGAACCACCTACCAGATGAATTGCGCCTTATGATGGGTACACATGTATAGAAATGCTCTAAAGCTGAAGACAGTTTGTGAGTGGTAAACAGAAGGGAGCCTTTTTTTTTAACTCTTCAAGAGATTTATGTTTTGAAGACATGTGCTTATACTAAAGTAGAAAAACTGCTTAAATTGTGTTCTTTTATGTAACTGTAGGTGAAATATGCTCTATACTGAATGTCTGTTTTTAGTCTACAGCTTCTGATATGAGATTTGAAGACACATTCTATGGAGCTGATATTATCCAGGGACAAAAGAAGAGGCAGAGGGTATTGAGCTCCAGGTTTAAGAATGAGTACGTGGATGACCCCGGCTATCGCAGCTTCCTGAAAACCTCATTCCAAAAGAAGTGCCAGAAGGGGCTATAAAGGAAGGAACGAACTCACGCTCACCTGCTCTTTCTCTTTGTGTGGGGAAGAGATGAAATGTATTCAGTGTGGGGTAAAGGAAACAGACAGAGACTGTCATCATTTTGATGTTCTTTCTTTATGTCAGGTTATGGTTGAAATGTTTCTTGAAGTTATCAAGAGTTCTACCTAAATATATTTTGGACTCATGTAACCTGCTTAATTTCAGGGCCCCAGTCTTGGGAGAATATTTGAATCAGACTTCTCCAAATGTCTGACTTACATTAAGGGTGATCGGTATAACACCGGCAATCAGGAGCCCTGGCAAAGAACAAGCCTAAGAACCACAGTTCCACAAATCGGTGCGTGTGGACTCTTGCCTTCCGCCAGCAGTTGCAAGAGGCCTTCCACCTCTCCCTTTAACGATTTGTATATTTTCCAAAGTTCCACCAGTTTGCTTAGGAACATCTTAAACGTATGAAATATACATCTACATTCTCAAACAAGTGCAAGTACAAAGAGCACTGAGATCTGCAAACGCTGTGCTGTCATAACGTTGTACAGTGCTTTCCGTGCTGTTGATGCCTTCACTGCTTTCAGTCCACTCTGGCTAGGATTCAGTTTTTCACATGGCTTTTGGGCAGGGAGGGGATGTTAATGAGCAAAGGGCAGGTGCTTCTAAAGAAGGAGATCTTCAGGAAAGGAAAGGGGTTATATTCTATTTAAAGAGGGAAATTTTTGGCATCTATTTTTAAACTTTTTTTCATGATACTCTTGTGGGGGAGGGGGAAGCAATTTGTACAATAAAATGTCTTTCATTGTATTTGTAAAATTAGAGTTTACATATCTTTCCTTGGCAGGCTAATTTTGAACTAATGTAATATAGTAATATAATTTGGTCCTCCCTTTTTAAATAATAGTCTGCAAATGTAATAGTGTTTGAAATAAATAAATGATTTCCCTTTGCTTACTAAAGTTGGGGTGTGACAATTATATATTACTGCTAGGGGTCATTTTTAATAAATCCTGCTTAATACACATCTTTGTTCAATCACGGGCATTTAGGCCCAGATTAATGCATGATGCTATGCATATGCTTTGGTGTGTGTTTTTACAATCTGGTGCATGGTTCCAAGTATTTCTTAGAAATACAGTTGCTGTTGCCTTAGAGAGTACGGTTTGCACCATAACATCATGCTGCAATGCACATTTGGACCACAGATGGGCCCAATTTGTTACTACTTCAGCATGCAGAGACCTTGGTAACCCAGTGTGAAGATGGGATGCCTCACAGGCTGAGTTCAATATGCTCAGCATCACATTTAAATCAATACTTTTTTCAGATATATCCTTTATCTAACCATTGAATCTGTTTCCTCTCTTCATTTTACTTTGCCTCATGGTGTTCATTTTTGCAAAATAGCACAACAGACAGAATAGGCTTGTGTGTTTTCCCATTCTATTTGCAAAAGATGTTTTAGAACTAAAAAAAGCCTTCATGAGCTTTAGTAAAATGTCATACATTATAATGGACTGCCTAACAACAAATTTCCAGCTGGCTCCAACATGGATAAAACTCTCTGAATACCATTTTCTTCTATATATAAATTCTCGAAGGACATTTTCTCTTATTCTGCTAGCGGCATTCTGCACCTGTATTTCACTACTGGTACTACAAGGCAGCTTAAGCTTGGGACTGCTACATCATCTTATGGCCTCAGGTTAACTTCATGTCTGGCAGAGTTTGAACTTGGGTTTCTCCAGCCCTAGTCCAATTCTCTGTCCGTGACAGCTTGCTGGTTCTTTTTATAAATTTTTATTAATTATTATTAAACCAGATTTATTGTAAGGTATCATTATTTTAAAGAACATTTTAGACTGCCTTTTGACCCATCTAAACCCCCCTGCAAAATGGTTTACAGGAACATTAATATCAATAAAATAATGTTAATAATAAACACAATTAGTCTCACTAATTTACAACAGCAGCAGAAAAAATAAAGTTTTAATCTCAAAATTAAAAATGTTAAAACCCAGCAGAAGTGAAAATGCTTTACCATCTGCCTAAAAACCACCAGGAATCCTCTGAAGTATCTGAGAAAGGCAATTTCACAGATTTGCTGCAGGAAAGCCCCAGTATACTCAGGTCTATATAAGTCCTTGACTATCCCTGAACTGGAAATGGACCAGTACAATTGAATTAAGACCCATGTAATATGCTCTGAGAAATGCATGTCGGAAGGTATGCTCATCACTGCGCTTTGTGCTAACTACAGAGCCTAAATAGTCTTTGAGGTCAGTACTGCTTTGGAGTAGGCTAACGTGGATATTAGCAAGGCATGTTTTAGTAGAACCAATTTTGTCTCCATCAGACAGGGAGGTAGCTGATGCTGAGAAAAGGCACCAGGTCAGAACAGGCACTTGAGCATTCAAGAACGCTAGTGGATCTTGGCGAATTTCCAGATTGCAAACCTCATCCTTCAGGGGAAATGCAGCATCATCCAGAATAGGTTGTACCCCCAGTTCTGGATCAACTTGTCTACTTACCATCAGTACTTCTGTCTTTTCTGGTCTGAGCTTTGGCTTCTAAGTCACTGTCCAGGCAACTATTTTGAACAGTTTTCTTGGGGCTACGTGAAAAAGAGAGCATGTTCAGCGATCTCAGTGCAGTGATGCTGTCCCACAACTGGATGATGATCAGTGGCTTCACAGTTGTGCTAAAAGGCTTAAGATAGAAGATAGAAACCCACAGACCACGGGGCTGAACAGTAATCCTCCAGCGGATTCCTACCAGGGAATGTTTAACTAAATAGGACTGGAACCTTTGTGAAATAGTTCCTTCACTCCCACATGAGCCATGCATCCAGAAAAAATACTATGGTCAATGAAACTGCCACTGAGAGGTCCAATAGTATCATTTGTTCACACATACTCTGTCTAGCTTCCACTATATGTTCTTCCATTGGGTCTTTCAAAGTCTTTCAAGGATCCCAAGACATAGTTTCATCCAAGAAACCTGGAGTTGAATTTAGAAATCAGCTGTTAAATATGGATTGGATCCAATGTTTGGATACTTGGAAGGTTTCTTGTTACAGTGATCTTACAGCTATATCCACTAATGGTACAGGAACACAGACGTCCTTCAAAGAAGCATTTATGACCACCCTTACCTCACCAGCAAGCAAATGGTTGGCTCACCCCTCCAGGCAACTTGTCTGCATTCTCAAGATGAACAAGAAAAATCATCCATCAAAAACTGGATGATTGGACATCTCAGTCACCTTCAAAGAACCATGATCTTGCCTGTCACTGTAATCAGAAATTTGGTGGGCTCAGTTGGGGAAATTAACTTCTCATCCCTACCAGTAGGTTTTGGTCAGACAGACCAGGTCAGCATATTTATCCATGATTTAATCCTGGATCATAAGGTCTTACCAGTTACTCCCTGGGCATTATGCAGTACCATATTTGGATTAAATAGATTCACAATAGAGAAGTCAAGGATCTATTGGCTGGGTGGTAAACCAGAAGAAAAAACAAACTTAAGATGTCTAATCCTATATTTTCTACAGACCAGTTTTGTCATGCCTGGCTAAGGTACAGGCCATCATAATTCTTTGAATGAAGGCCCTAAGATTAGAAATCCTTTGTGGAACCCCCTTACCCTAGTGGAACTTCAGGCACCTCCAGCATTAGCAACATGAGGCACTAAAACACTCTGAGGAAACCTCAGATAGGAGCTCAGTTCATCTGTGGGATCAAATGAGAAGGGCAAGTCCTAGAACAAGCTGGAGATGCCGGCTGCCACTCAAAGACAAAATGCATGTTCCAAGAAATGCAACACCTGGCTACTTGGGAATAAACTCCTCACCAGTAAGGTCCTCCTCACAGGAAGAACTTCTTCCAGAAGCCTCTGATGTGCCACAACTGAGACCTGAATGGGGAGTCTGGAAACTCCACCTTATAAACTGTCAGTTTGAACTGACTGGCTTCTGGAAGAATGCCTTTATTCCAACTTCAGAGCTTTGCTATTCCTTGAACATGCTGCTGGCTTCTGATAAGACTTAGCTTTTGAACTAGACAGGTAATCCTGTGCTCTTGACCTTTTTCCTGCCTCTTGGTTTCTCCTGCTTTGATTGGGTCTCTCTTGCTGGACTGATAGAAACTGTTCTTTGACTCTTTGTAAGCTCGTGTAATATATCAACCAGAATATTAGCTACTGACAAAGTGCCAGCCATGGTGGCTTGGTCTTCTGCTTAGGTACTATTTAAATCAAAATGACCAGTTTCTCAACTCTTCATTGTACAAATGGACTCTGGTGCTCGATGAGAGAGGAACTGGAGAGATTTTTGGATTCTGCAAGGGATCAAATACATGTTGCCTTTCTAATAGCAAAGGGGTGAAGTGGTTCCCTCACTTTCATGTTGTTATTTTTCAAGGTATGAAGTACCCCAAACCACTTCAACATCCTTCCAATTTGAGGAAAAACAAATGGAAAGTGTAGGCCTAAACTATGAGGAAGGGGATGAATAATGAGGACTGTATTTTTGGATACTTGTACAAAACAGGCATTAGCTCCCTTTACAAGCCAGTCCTTTAGTGCATAATCATAATGCATGTACCCATGCTGGGCAAATAAATTCTGTGGAAGTCTGTCCTTCCTACCAAGTCATGACCCGAGTTTCCTCTCTCCTACGAAAACCAGTGAGCATTTACTGGAAAATGAATGTAAGTGACCTTAGTCAATTTTCTTTCTATTCCCTACATAGTTGTTCTGTGTTGAAATAGTGAAAGGAATGGATTGTCTCCTGTAGAAAAGAATTAATGGGTATTATTAAAGTTTTAAAAAAATCTTCCAGACTCCAATGGAGAGGAACTACAGAAGGGTAATCATTAGCTAAATGAGCTATTAATTTCTCCATGAATGTTAAAAGTATGGGCATAGTAGCCAGTCAAAGAGTCCCCAAGGAGAAGAAAATTAGAAACCCACAAGTTCTATGGGTTTCCTGAGTGATTGATTATATGTCATCTATACAGACATCCTTATTTATGTGATTTTGGTTAGAAAAGGAAGTCGCCTGCCTGGCTTCTAATCTGGCATTCCACTATCGATGGTAAGGAGGGAGTGTGTGACCAGAAGAAATACTAACCTTCTAACAGATTGTCCATTACCTGATCAAAACATAATTTAAAACTAGCAAAAATAGCCAGCACTTTCCTAATTGATCAAACATTTCAGGTCTTCATCTAATTTTTTAAAATATATCTGCATGTTGCTTAATATTCATTGTTAATTCAGTTGTTAAGGGATGTTAAGGGAGCGTAAGATTGCTTGAGAAGTTAATGTACAGGCACTATCATTTATTGTTCAAAAAACATATGTACAATTTTCTATTTTCTATTAATTACTGCAGAACCAATGTCGCCACAAAATTAAGGAGAGCATCCTTCATTCATCCTTACTACTTTAGATTTTTTTCCTCATTTAGGCTGCAATCCTTTATTGATCCCAGTTGGACCTTCTAAGTAGACATGTAGGATTGCACTGAGAAATTGGCTCCCATGATTAATGAACGAATGCTTTAGGTCTGGTCCTCAGTGGAGCATGTCCCTTTGAACACAATGGGACTTGTTTTGAAGTAGACATGTCTAGGAAGGTGTTGCTAGTTGATTAGTCTTTGAGATAAATGAATTAAAGTTTGCAGCCCTAAATACATCCTTCCAAGTATCACGTTTAGTCTACCAAGCGTTAAAACGCTTTTTAAAGGTGTCTCTCTTCCCCTTTCGTCATCTGTTGGATCTCTGCAGAAAGGGCCAGGAAAATAAAGTCCTGTCCTACTGCTGTTCATTATGCCGAAAAATGCCGCATGTTACGTATTGTACGTGCAGACTGTTGCACTATTTTCTAGTGTAAAACATGTGGCAGGGACTCCTGAGCTTGTACCAGGATCCTCATAGCCTGAAGCTGGGACATCACTTCGTGGCTCTCCTAGGACTACATACTTTCTGGCCACCAAGTCCTCAGGAATAGAAGCATGCAATCTATGCCCATGATCGGCAAGTGCTGCAAAGTTTCTAGATCGGCCAGGTCTGGACTGTGCCTAGTTAGCAGTCGCAGTATTATCTGCTTGCTCTGCATCAACTCCTGCCCTTGCTCTGACTGCAGCCTGACCAGCTGATTTTGGGGAACCCAGGTATGAGAATGCACATTCTAGTCTGACTTTTGGAGCTTCAGTCTAGGCCAGTCCTAATGAGAAGGATACAGCACTACTTTCCACAATCTATGCAAGTTCTACGAAAAGGAAGACTTAGGAAGCTTCAAATCAATGAACCTAGTATTGTTCACTCTCACTCATTCATCAGAGTCTCCAGAAGGTTCTGTCCATCACACGGGACCTGATCCTCTTTCTTAAGTGAGTACATCCAAGGCATCCATGACCTCCCCTTCCTGCAGGGTAGGAGTGAGCAATTGGTGGCCCTTCAGATGTTGGCCGTGCTTGTTAGGATGACATGGGTTGTCTTTTAGATGTTTTGACCCACCACATTTTGCCCACACCTGCTGTAGAACCACATGGAGTGTCTGATAGTTAAAAATACATTATGATCCCTTTATTGCTTGAAACTCCCCCACAACCCAGAGCTGACTTCACTTTCTGCAATAATTCCTGTAGTGTAGTCAAGCCCACTCCTGAAATTCCCGCTGATGCATTCTGTTGTGGGTTCTCGGTTCTGTTGGTGCACTTCAAGCTGTTGCCAAATAAGAAACAGGAAGCATAAAAAGGCCATGTGTCTGATTAGAAAAATGTTTGTTTGGAGCCTAAGAAGCATTGAACGTGAAAATATATATCAAAACAACAAATAGTTGGCCTCAATTTTTTATATAAGCACATATAAGAGAGATGTCCCATTATTTTGTTGATGTCATGATCAGGATGCTGACATTTACGTGCTGTTTTGTTGTCCTAGGTATCATAAATGATGTATCGTTATTCCGTTTGAGTTCCAAATATAATGTTAAACATGCACACTACATTTATATGGGTTGTGCCCAGACTAAATAAATGGCAGTTAGTTCACAGTAAAATTGGTGTGAAGGTTAGCAGTGACAAACTAAGTCACTTTGATTCCAATGGGGCTTAGTTTGGATCAAGTCCATTGTGTTTATTTGAGACCAGTATGATTGAAAGCCATGGCTTTGTTTTATAGTTCTGGATGGATAATAATCTGTCACCCAGTTGAAGGGTCCTCTTGCCTGGTTGCTTTTAAATTTTTATTCTGTTTTGTTCCCTCAAGAAGACCAAGCTGCCCTGCTGCACTTGCCTCTCCTCCATGCATCAGTGCCGACATCAGTGATGGGTGATTTGTGGCCCTTCTCAACTTCTGGCCTCATAGTCCCATGATCCCTCACCACTGGCTGCGGTGGCGAGGGCTTATGGGAGTCATAGGTCAAGATATCTGGAGGACCACAAGAAAACCAACCCTGGCCCAGGTATTTTAAGACAGGCTTCTCCCACTAGTTACCGCCAGACATTTGGGGCTACAGCTCTCCACATATTGGCTGGGGCAGATCAGAATTACAATCCAGTCCTGGAAAACACTAGGCTGAGAGAGGCTAGAGAATTACTAACAGGAGAAGAATTCCACTCCCCTACTCAAGGCTACATTTTGCAAGCAGCATAACTTTTCGGCCAATCCTTAAATTGGCTTACAGTTAATGGGATATTAATTTACTTACAATTAAGAGGTAAATAAATGTTTGACCCATTGGATACTCAGGCAGGACATGAATTGCGGCTTAGATATCTTGCCTTAGTTCTGCTCCAGGATGTCCTTGCATTTGTCAGAACATGTAATTCATTCTCTCCACTGAATCTGGCTGCAATTGGTATAGCAGAAACATCATTTGCCACTTTGCAATATTTCTTTTTATCAAGATTTAATGCTTTACACCTTTCAGATGGCCCTGTTAGCCAGCATAATTTCTCTCCTTGGATCTCTTTTATCTCATGGCCTCTCTTCTCCCCAAAGTGAACTTTGGCTATATCATTTAGATAGCTGCAGGCTATTTGTCTTGTCTTATGCACGATTCAGAACGTGTGGTAAGATGTGCTGATGGGAAGCGGGAGGGGAAAGGATGCTCAGGCTCACATTGATTTCTGAATTCATTGCACTGGCTGCCTTGAAACCCAAAAGTTCTGAACTCTGCGTGGATCTGGACCTGGGTAAGTGGTGGATGCTTCTTTACTGGTTTTGAATGGGCTGGCCTCAGTAGAGGGCCAGCTGCCCACGAGGTGTTGGGGCTTGGTGCCATCCGTGGAGGACAAAGGCAGGGACAGAAGCTATGCAGGCCCTGGGCCACAATGTGGGGCCAGAGCAGGAGCCAGCAGCAACCCAAGCAAGCCTGAATAGGTTGTCGGCATGGCCTAGGCTGCTCTGGGGCTACACCTGATGGCCAAAACCAGAATGCCCACCTTGGCATTAGCAGGATTAGGCCCCAGGCCCTGCTGGAGCTCTCGGCCTCCTGATAAGTGCCAGCTGAGCGCACTGGGTGAAGAGCTTTCTGGGAGTATGTGCTTCCCTCCAGAACTGGGCTCATTTCCTCTTGTTCGCTGTAGTGCCTGCATCACGCCTGACCTCTGCTGCGGGTCCTGCCTTGCCACGTGGCTTCAGCAGTCCGGGTCAGCTTGCTCCAGCTGCCGTCCCTTGCCTGGCTCCTGCTAGGATCCATTTCTGCCAGGCCTTCTTGTATCGTGCTTTGCCACCTTGCCGTCTTTGCCACCCTTTCACTGTCATCCTGCCGCAGGTACCTGCTCCCAGCTCTTGGTGTCCTCTCGGTTTTGACCTTTGGCTTGTTTGTGACTGCGTCCTTGTCCTGCCCTGATACACACTCCTGGTTCTGGACTTCGGCCTGTTCTGTGGCTCTGGCTTGAACTTGCTACTGAGCCTTGCTGTTAGACTTTGGGCTCTGTCTTGCCTCATGTTCTGTTGTCCTGGTCCTGCTGCCCCTGTCCTGACCCCTGGCAAGTATGCCTTCAGTCCACGCGGTGGCTGGGTTCAGACAACATGGTGCTACTGCAGTTTGGACATTGTTGGTCTGCTGTGTTGTCCAAACCCAGTTATGGTATTTCACCGTGTCAAGTTTGGTTTGCAGAAGCCCTGATAAGAAGGAACAGCTTGCTTTTGCTTTCACCACATCACCATGGCTTGTCATGCCGTCTGAACCCAGGACCGTGGGTAGCATGGCCCTGGTGTGCAGCTACCCCAGAGTGCCTTGGAGAGGGCAGCAGCTGAAGGGCTGCTCCAGCCATCCAGGCTCTGTGTGGTGTCCAGTGAGGAAGAAGCAGGAAGCAGAAGCAGGGACCGAGGAACCTGGGGATTCAATGCCAGGCACAGCGGCTCGTGGGGTATGTGCCAACAGCAAGTAGAACGGAAACCATGATAATGTCAAGTCCACTTGATCATCTGTCGGCAGGATCATGGTAAAAACCTGAGAACCAGGGTCACCACCATGCAGGATTGTTTTTCATGCTGCATGAACACAGACTCTGTCTTCTTGCAGCTGCTGCACTGCAGAACGTCTGCCAATCGCCTCATCCCTGATTCCCAGTCCTGTTTTCTCCTGTGAGTAGGGAATACGGGGAGTCCTGCTGGAGCCGCAGGGGGTGATGACTTTCTCTTGACCGGTAGCTATTCCCTCGCACGGGAAGCAAGATGGAACGACAAGCTGAAGGCTTTGTATCCGAATGCATTTCAAGGCTTGATGTTTTTCCATATAGCAGCTTTATAGTACAGTCTCCACTTAAATAGTGCAAAGGCACTGTGGCTGGCAGATTGCCTATATTTATGATATCCTCCCTTTTCCCCTTTCAAGCAGCTTTCATTAGTCTCCTCCTCCTTCTAAGCATATCTTTAGAACAGCCCTGTGAGGTAGGTTAGGCTGAGAGTCTGTGACTGGCCCAAAGTCTCTCAGTGAGTCTCATGGCCAAGTGGGGACTGGAACGTGGAGCGCCAGCTCTCCCGGATCCTAGTCCACCACTCCGACCACCACGCCTCCCTGGCTCCCACCGCACCGCACCAGGCTGCTAGGCTAGCCTTGCTAGCTATGCATGCCACTAGTCCCTTCCGCGTCCAAAAGGCGAGGCAAGTTTGATTCAGTGTGCAAGGACAGGCTAGCTGCATCATTGCAGTGAAACATCAAGGTTTGCTCTCTGTCAAGGAGGGATCATAGCTGGATGGCAAAGAACATACTGTGCCTGCAGAAATTCCCAGGTTCACTCCTTGGCTTTTGTGGTAGGTGACACCCTAGGTCTGGACAAAGTGGCCCAGAAGCAATGCTTAGCCATGCTAAGATGCTAGTCCTTTGTTAAGGTTGCCCCTCTGGCAATTGATGGAAGAAAGATACAATTGGGATGCTAAAAATAGATGTGGTTTTCTTTCAAAAGCACCCCTATGTGTTTTGGCCCCTAAGTATGGGCCTTCTTCAAGGTTAGGGTTTTTCTTTTCTTTTTGCAAATTTCTGCAGAGATTGCTGAAATAGGTGAACCCTGTGCCTGACTTGCTAATGCGACCATGTCAAGCACCTGAGCTCCCCTTCCAGCTTTCCCAAGGACAATGGATATATTCCATTTGTGAGAGAATTTTTAGTCAGCGGGTTCCTTCAGGGTAATGAGCTTCATTTAGTCTAAAACACTCTCTCTTCTTGAAAAATATGGGCAGTAATTCTGCTCTAATTTCCAATTTTCTCCATTTTTATATAGTTACAAGCATGAAATATGGCAAATTACCTTTAAAAGTTTGATCTGTGACTCTGGAGTAACATTTTACAATAATTAATTTTCTATAACGTCACCCACATTTCCTCTAGCCACATCCCATGCGTAGTTTTAGGATTTGTGTGTGTGTTTAATAGGCTCTGTGCCTAAAAGTCTTGCTCAGCTATCTTGCATGCAAGAGTCTTAATATAATAAGACACTGATGGCTATGGAAACGACGGAATATAATAGGAAATGCAGAACACACAATGTATTTTAGTTAATGGCACATTTCCTAGAGGCGCTGCACCAGAGAGTGCTGGTGGCAGCAGAATGCAAGGGCGGGAGGCGGCGGGGGGGGAGGGGGAGCGCACGGCTGGCTACGCGACTGCGAGGATGCAGAGATGCCTCGCTTTTGGGATGACGGATGGGCACCGACGAAGCGCTGGAAGGGGAGGGGAGCTCCCCCTCGGCACAGTGGGGCTGCGGAGGATCCCAGGATCTGCCTGCCCTTCCTGGTGTTTCTTGATTCCTCCTCCGTTCGTGCTGGCACGGACAGTATTTTGGTGCTTTCTGAGTGAGGCTCTGAGCCAGGGTGGGCCACGCTGTGGAGGACCATCCTGCTGGTGGCTTCCCTTTGCTGGCGGGAGAGCATGCTGGGCCAGCCTGGGATCGCTGCTCCCTGACGGAGCAAGACTGCAGATGGGCCCTGCCTTTGCCTTCTTCCTTGGCCTGCCCAGGGCCACAGGCTGCTGGTGGCTGGTGCTGTGGGGGAGGCAGGGGGACGCATCCTGCTCCGTGGCAGGCAGCTCCGCGGGACGGCTTTCCAAGCCAAATTATATCTGTGGAAAGAAAGCGGGAATGAGCCTCCTCACCTCCTCCTGTTACCTCTCGGCCGTTGAAAGATGTCACTGCGATATGATTAGGAAGCTATTTTCTGTAGTGCAGGGGATTCAGTGTGCAGCTCTTTTCTTTGTCCAGCAAAGGAAATGTCTATTTATAATACCGTGTGACAGTAGCTACAACAGATCCTGCTGTTGATAAATCTGCAACCTTTGTTGCCCTGCTCTGAAAAATGCTTTGTGTCTTAGCTTGTTTGGGACAAAACTTCCTTTATGTAGAAGCAGGGAGAGCGGACAATATAAAGAGTCAGGAGGGACTGTGTTTCATCTTTCATATGGCTCTGCTACAACGATCCTATTATCCTAGATTTCCAATGAATTTAATTTGAGCTCTCAAGAAGAGCATTAACTGTTTAATGCAATGCAGGCCTTCCTTAAGCCGGAGAGGGAATGAAATCCAGGCTTGCACTGACCTGATTTTCCTCCAGTCTGAATCTTTATCACATCCTTCTTTCCCCGGATAGGCAGAGCAAGAGTTAAATGTGTTTTTATGTCTTGAGTAGTTCTTCCAACTGGTTGGCTCACAATTGCAGTAAGTGTTGTATGTGCAGGGAAGGGCTGTGGGATCCCGCAAACTAGATCCAATTTCCAGCTTGCTGCACTAAGAGCAGTGACAGTTTCCAAAATGAATGTGAAATTTGTAAATTATTTTTAAAGCCTGTTGGCAGATGCTTACCATAACAAATAGTCTGCATATTGTTTGCCACTTTGGGTCTTACGGCTCTGAGCAAGAACATCATGCATTTAATATCTTCGGCAACAACAAAAACTCTACCTGGAAATGTCAGACAGACACAAAAGAGCAGGGTCACTCTGTTCCACTCTTTGCTGGATTTTTTGAGGGACCCTGAATAGAGTGGCCATGTGTCCTGCTTTAGAAAGGACGGTCCTTTCTATCTGACCTTGATCCGGCAGGCCTTTGGTTCTTTTATTTATGAAAGGGCTGCCCGGTCCAATCCAGCTGAAGGGTGATGGACCTTGAGAGAGGACAAGAGGGGCCTGGAAGCTGTTCAGTGGTGAGCGCTAGAGAGCTGATGAGGGAGAGGATGCGGACATGAGGACCAGACCATGGACAGGGTGGAAGAACGGGCATCAAAGCCATGGGATGGTGTGCCACATCCTGCCCACTGCACCTCTGGCCCTCCTCCTTAGTCTGCACCCTTCCCCCACTGAGTGGGGAGTGCATAAAAGCCTCGGTGGCCTTGCTCTTCCTGACTTGCATGGAGGTTTCAGACCAATGTGGAAAGCACACTGGGGCCGTGGGATGAAGGCAGGGTGCCCAGGTGGGCCTCTCTAGCCACCGGGCCTCCTTCGTCTGGAGGACTCTCAGAGGCCTTGGACTTTGAAGGAGCCCTGCGCTGTGGGGCTGTCCAGTCTGAGCCCAGCTGAAGACAAAGAGCGGGCAGAAGGAAGAGGTGCCCCCTTGAAGTGGCCCATCGGCAGCACCAGCACAGCAGGCTCGGGTCAGCTGGCCATGATCCTCCACTCAGTGGTGTGATGCAGTTGGAGTCTGGGGATGCTAAATTTGCGGATGTGCACATAGCCTTTGCGGTGCAGGTCCTCCTGTGGGAGTTCCACACGGGCCACCCAAACGTGCCCAGCCCCAGCCCCTTGCAGGCTTGCTCTCCCCTGCTCAGGTGCCTGCCGGTCCTAGGCTTTCCCTGCTCTGCCTTCCCCTTATTCCTGTTTTGCAACTCAGCCTCATCTCCAGAAAGATTGTTTCATGCTTCAACTCACCAGAGCTTATCAAAATGCAAGCAGCCTGAGGCAAGAGACTAACTTCACTGAGGTGATGGGAAGTGTGTGTGTGTGTGTGTGTGTGTGTGTGTGTGTGTGTGTACACGTGCACACCACAAACACACACACACACGATGAGGGAGCATAAGAAAGGACAGAGCTGGGTATGGTGAAGTGGGCTGAAGTGGCCGGAATGGCAGAAGAAAAAAAGCACGAGTAAAAACAGGGAGCAGGGAAGGATAGAACCACTTCTTATTGTTGTGGGTTCTATCTCTAGATTAGCCAATGGGAGAGGAAAACAGGCCTGGTGGGCAGGCCTGGGTCTAGCTTGGAAAAGTGGTGCATTGGCTACAGCTAAGCAGTTGCAGGAATTACAGGTACACCTGAACTATTCTCTCATTGCTTCTCCCACTGACTGGGTTCACTCATGGGCTGAGTATGGCTTGTTGTTGAAAGATGGCTTATTGCACTGTCTGAACCCAGCTGCACTGATGGCTTGTTAACCTTCAGTAACCAGTGAAGAGAACCTGTGGTTTATTGTTAAGTTATGAACTGTGGGCTGTTCACCAGGGTTTGTTTACTTGGCTGGTGTCAGAGCGCACAAACCCATGTTTCATGAATGACAGACAGTTCAGCAACAACCCTTGAGTGTTGTATGAAGCCAGTCACTGTGTCCCAGAGGAAAGTACCACTTCCATACCATGGGGACCTTGAGATATTAGAAATTCTTTTTCTCCCGCCCTCTCACCTTCATTATTTAGCCTGCCCATTCATATGCCCTCTGGAGCTGAATGGTTGATACCTCCATTGAGCCCGTCCTGGTCAAATGCACCCCTTCCAACTAGGTGAGGCTTCTGTTTGGTGGAGGCACCAAATGGGACACCGCTGAGGCCGAACTTCAGTCTCCAGAGAGAAACGGTCCTGCTCGTTTGCATCGGGGCCGCTCCAAGACACGTGGCTGCCTGAGGAAAAAGAGCAGAGGGCCACCCGTTCCGTGGACAGGAGCCAAGTCACCTGGGGAGATGTCCCCTGACACAGCTTCACGCAGGTGGTGCTGGGGATGTGTGAGGAATTGGACCTGGGCAAAACCTCCCTGGGATCCCCTGCTTTGGGCTTCCTGGGCTCCGCTCTGCTCTGCAGCATCCCGGGATCCGAGTTCCTGGCCTTCCTGGGTGCTCACCAGGGCACAAGCCTCGTGTGCACACGCCGCTCCTGCGGGCAGCCGTGCGTGGGAGGGGGGTTGGCTGCGGGAGATGGCGAGCAGTACGCCTGCTTGGCACAGCCCTCCTCTGCACCCCACTCTTGCTCCTGGCGGGGAAGGTCGCTGCTGGGGCAGCCGGGGGGCTGCGAGATTTTGAGGATGTCCTCTTGGCTCGGCCTGGTGTGCAGGACCCGGCTGAGCATGCCAGGAAGTCCACAGCTTTGGAAAGGCGGGTTGGAAAGCTCTCACCCCACCCCAGCGGGAGACAGCCAGGCCAAGGGGGGCACACAGGTCTGTCCTCCATGGCTCCCCACTGCTTGGCACACACCTTGCCACTGTGTTGGAGTCCTGAATTGAACAGGTGAAGAACAGGGCAGGGGGGTGTTGACAGTTACCAACGGATCCTGAGAACTCCCTATCTGGACTGGCCACAACACGCCAGCCCTAACTCTTAGCCCTAGAATTATTTGGGAGAAATTATGAATGGCTAAAGTGGACTAAAAGGATGGTGGCGGGAGTATATTCACTGGCATCAATGGGAAAAATTAGCCATGACTTCTGACATTAAGGCTACTTTACGCATGGTTCAGAGCCGAGCCAAGAGGAAGTCCACAAGCTTCCCTTTACGCATGGTTCAGTGTGGAGCCAATGGGAGCACAATACAAGATGACTGGCTATTCTGAAAACCCAGAACCCTGAAATCACGGCGGATCTCCTGCACTCATACATGTATGCACCAAGTCACTGCTTGCAGAGGCCACAGAAAATCAAAAGAAACCAAACCGTGACTGTCAATCCGGACTGCTGCTCTTGGGAGAAGAGGTTTCTATGAGTGTGGGTAATAACTGCATGAGTTTCCTTTCCTCCCCTCCCCTCCCTGTCCACTTGTCAGTCATGTTTACGATAGTAAGCTTGTGGGCAGGAACTGCCTTATTAATTCCACGTAAGCCACTCTGGGAGCTTTTTGGATGGAGAGTGGGGTATGAATGCAATAATAATAAAAAACCATTCATTCATAATAAATAAGAAAATAAGAAATAATTTCTAGAAGCTGTCCTTGTTTCACCTCAAAAAGAGACACCCTCATCTTGCATTCATTACTCAACAGAAACTTCAACAAAGAGACAAAGTTTATTTTTATTGTATAATCACAGGTCACATAATCTTAGAAACAGGCATGGCTTTGATGGGGAAGTGGCTCTGACTATCACGAAGGGGGCCCACTTCTAAATTTACCAGTACACCACTATCTGGGGAGGGGGAATCCACAGAGGACAAACATCACTCCTCAAAGAAAACAAAGAGTAGAAATGATGAAGAGGCAAATAACTCTGACGGTGCAGAAGAGTCATTCCCTGCCCCGTGACATGTTCTGAAACCTTTGCCCCCTTCTCAGGCCTGGGAATGGCACGGCAGCGTTGAACAGGCCTTGCAAAGGGACTGCGGTGAAGAGAAAAACAGTTAGGAAAGCGGGCAGTGCTGCATAAAGCACCCCAGAAGCTGTAGATGAAGGGAATACGGCGCGAATCGTGTGCTGGAGGCGACGCAGGGTAGAGTGCTCTTGGACGGCACACACCTTGACCTGAGCTTGGGGACATTGTTTTTCTCTCTCCTCAGGCAGCAAAAGCGCTGGGGCTGCCGTGCTTTAGCGTCTCGCCCAAAGCAGTGCCGAGGTTCCGCACAGCGTCCGTCAAGTGGAATGCCTGTGCTTGTTGCGGCCTCTATCTGGCATCAGCATCTTGGGAAAAAGAGGGCCAGGCGGTCTCTGGGGATGGCCAGCCAGGCCTGCCGGGCCTCCCCTCCCACTGCCTGGTCGCCGCTGCTCCGGCTCCTCAGCCTCTTTCTCATCCTTGCCAGCACGGCCTTCTCGGCAGGCCAAGAGGCAGAGCGACGAGGCCGGGGCTCTGGTGGGGAGGAGCCCCATCGGGACCCATCCCTCCAGCATCCACGGCTTCCTCTTGTGCTCAGTCTGGCCCCCCAAAATGAGCCGAGCTGAGAGGAAGCGGGGGGGGCAGGATGCTGAAGGGGGCTATGCCTGGCGACCCCCATGACCAATGACCGACCCTTTTCTGTGCCCAGTGGCTGCACCGGGCCCAAAAGAAGGGCGCTGCTGGTTCAGGTTGCCATTCCTGGAGTCCCTCACCAAGCCGCCCCCTTTTGCGTCAGGCGCAGCCGGGCGTGGAGAGGGGCTCTACTTGCACGGTGCAGGGGGCTTGGTTCTGGCGTGCCCCCTCGGCCACGTGGTGGGCTCAGCAGGCGCTCCGACACGAGGCCGCTGCAAAGCGGTCCAGGGTCCGGGGAGCTGAGCCCACAGGGCCGGGTGGGTTCCCGTGCCGAGACAGATTCCTCACATGGCCCCAGCGGGCGCTTCTCTCGCTCCCACCGCCAGCACTGCCGGCAGGCCAGAGGGAGAGGCTGGTGAGTGAAGAGGGGCTGAAGGAGCCAGGAGAAGGGGCCGTTTCGCGGCTCACATGGGAGCCCTGCCAGCAGGAGGCTCGGGAAGTCTGCTGGGCGGGCATCTTCGTGCTGGGGCAGGGCTGGCGGCCTCGGCCTCCATCCTAGAAGTGCGCCGAGCACTCCATGATCCCTGTGCCAGTGCTTAGGCAGGCAAAGCGGCTCTTCTGTGCAGCGCAGGGTGCGTTGAAAGAAAATGTAGCCAGAGGGCCGGAGGGGGATCCCGATGAACACGGAGGGGAGGGGAGGTGGGGGACAGGTATGGGAAACCAGGCAGGGAAGGGATTGGATTGAGTCGAGGAAGTGGATGCCCAGCTCTCCTTCAAATCCTCAGCAGCAGCCTTTCGAGCGCAACGTTTTCTTCCAGGTATCACTCAATGCAGGAAAGCCCAGCAAGGAAGATCCCATAAAAATTCCATAAAACGGCCCAAGGATGTTGGAGTCGCTGAGTGCATTTAGCTGGACTTACAGGAAGACTAGTTTTCCCACCAGCCTTTCCTTTCCTTTCCTTTCCTTTCCTTTCCTTTCCTTTCCTTTCCGCAAAACCATATTCTGTCACCAAAGGAAAAGAAAGGAGCTATGATGAATCGCTCCTCTTTAGAAATAAAATGAAAACCTTTTGAGTGAATCTTTCAATTAAATGCACAAGGTGTATAGGAGGGGCGACGGGACGGCGTGAGCTCCCTCGTCAAATTTATCCTCATCATGTGGGATCGTCCTGGGTGCACGGAAGGCCACACGATGTGGCCCTGTTGAAATCGCCCTCCTTCGCTGAACCTTAAACCACTTCAGGTGAGAATTTTTTGGTTTGTGAAGGTATGTATTTGATTTATACCTTTCTACAAGGAAATGGTGCCCACAGCGGCTGACAACTACAAGAACCAGAATCGTTGTTGTTGTTATTAATAATATTGGTTGGTTTCCTTAAAACCATCTTAAAAGAAAACGGGTTAAAGAGACAATGAAAGCCCCCCACACCGTCCAGTGGGGGAACCGCTGCAGCTGCGCGCGTGTTCCAGGGCAGAGGTGATCTGGGCTCCTGTCCCTGCTTGGCCACAGAGCTCGCTGGGCGACTCTGGCCAGTCACCGTCTCTCGGCCTAACCTGCCTCACAGGGTTGTTGTGAGGATAAAAATGGAGACAAGAAGGATTGTAAGCTCTGTAAGCCACCTTGGTCTTCCTACAGGGGAAGAGTCAGGGTATTCAGTAAATATAATACACAGATAAGGAGGAGCAAAGCAAGGCCAAACCATATTAATTTGCTTGCAGGCGGAACTGCAGCATTAAGAAGAGTGGAAATTCACAGGGAGCTGCTGGCTGAGCCGATGGACTTGCGGAGGGGCTTCCCTGACGCGGCCACTGCGGGTGCCATTCCTGCCTCCACTCCCAGGTGCTGGGCCTGTAGGGGAACTGAGGGAGGTCCTGTTGTCCCGGTCCGCTCCACTGGCACTGAGATCTGCCTTCAAGGAACCTGTCCCCCACCTGCTGGGCCCACAGACCAGAGAGGACCCCTGGGGGCCTTGATGCAGCCACCAACCCAGCTGAGTCTCGCCCCACTGCCACCCACTCTTCCCGCCCGGCTGAGTGCGGCAGCCACCGCCTGCCGAACAACCACCGGCATCGACGAGTCCTCGCCCCCCCCCACCCGCCCCCCCTCCCCCGCCCCCCCCCCCCCACAAAGAATCGCATTCTTGGTAGGCAAGCCTTCCTTCGATCCAATGTGTGTGCTCAGATTTGATCAAAGTCATGACTGCAGTTGCTGGCTAAGCAGAGGGAAGGGGCCCCCGTTTCTCACTTCTGTCTGTTTCTTACAAAAGAAATACAGAATCAGTGCCTGAGCGTTTTTCCTTGCACCTCTGATTTTACAAGGGCTAGAGATAAAGCGGGAATGTGGCTAGGTAGTGGGCTGGCCGAGATGCTGGGCCGGGGGCTACATCCCCCTCAGCCTTAACATGGATGACACTGCGGGGTGTGGGTGGCAAGCGGTCCAGTCCGGTCCAGGCCAGCCTCTCCCTGCTGTGTCCTTCCTGGTCACGATCTGCTGCCGCTCATGATGCTGATGTCCTTCAACAGTGCAGCTTCACTCTGATATCCTTTCTCCTAATTGCATAAAAAGAGAAAACTTCGTTTTAGCAAACTGTAACGACTCCGAGAATATTACTGGCTACACAGGGTCCCTGCAATCTAACATCTGGCTGCACGTGTCCGTGCAGCCTCTCCCATCATCCACCTCTTGAACCTCATCCTCCCAGCTGGGCTGCTGAAGGCTGAGGCAGATGGGTGGCGGGTGGAGTGCCTGCTTTCCTTGCATGCTTCCAGATGAGCTTCAACCTCAGAAAAATGTGGTGGAGCTACGGCCAGCGGGCCGGGAGAAGCTTTCTTTGCTGCTGCTGTGGAGACTGGGCCACAGAAGAGCAGCCAGGCAGAGTCTCTGAATCTGCCCCTTCTGCTCCCCCTGTGATGCTGTGGGCCAGCGTTCCCCAAGCTGGTGCCCTCCTGACCATTATCTTTGCTGACTGGGACTGATGAGACTTGTTCCAAAACACTGAACCTATAGCCTGGCCTGTGGACCAGTTGAACTGCCCCCCTACCATTTTGGCAGCTCCCCCAGAACTTTTAGGCCAGCCGGGGGCCTGCCAAGTCTTTGCCGGCCACCAGTTGGAGAAGGGCACTGAGCAGCCTAGCTGCTGTGTCGTGCCGTGCCGTGCATTTTCGGGAGGTGCAGCTGCGTGACGCTGAAGCAGGCCGACGAGACGGGAGGCAGGCGTGCACGCTCCCCGGCGCATGCCAGAGCCCCGCGCAGAGCCAGTGATGCAGAACGCACGGGAAGCCGTTTCCCTCTTGCTCAGCACAGGCTACAAATGTTTTCTGATGAAAGGTATATTTGAATCGTTGACCTTCCAATTTTGTTCTTGAAACAGCTTATGATTTTAGAGCCAGTATCTGAATGAACCTGGGACTCTGCAGAGCATGCCAATAATGTATACACATTTTAAGAAAGGGAAAAAAACTGTTTTAAAATTGTAATACTCAATATATACTGAGGACAAAAGATGAATACAAGTCACGTTTGACTTCTGCAATTACAAGAGGTGCTCCGCGTGGTTACCATCGGCGCCCAGACGCTTCTGATTATGGCGAACTCTGCTTGAGCGATGTACTGCTGTGTGTGCGGTTTCAGTTTCTTCCCGAAGTGCCGCCATCCTTTGAGCAAACATCATACTGCCCATCGCTGCTGTGATTCCATCCAGCTTTGAAAAGTAATACATTGATAGCATCTCTGAAAATGTGCATGCATTTTCCGGCAGCCCCAGTATGCTCCAATTGCTGGGTTGTATAAGCACATGGCTTGCAGTGGATTGAAGTGCACCACGGCCTGTGCTGAGCGAATGGGCGTGAGCACGTGGACTCGGTGGCTGCTCAAGGCCACGGGCCTGCGAGCCGCATGCATGAGCAAGAGCTCTTTCGCTGCCGGGCTCAGAGGAACTCGTGCAGCCACCGTGCCCCTCTCCCTCCCGGCTGCTGACAGCCCAGCCCAGCCCAGCCCAGAGGGTGCCCAGACGGCCACGGTGGAAGGCCGGGGACTGCCTGGGCCGGGGCTGGCAGAGGCAGGGAAGGATGTCGCGCAGCAGTGGCCATGCAGACAGGCTCCCCGCTCGGTGCTCTGGCCTCCTGCTAGAGCATCACATTTGGCTGAGATTATGTGCACTCGCAGCCCTGGGCCAGGATCTTGCGAGAGCCCCGGAGCCCACTGCACTGGATGCAAATGCCACGGCAGAAAGGCAGCTGGGGGTGCTCCCCGAAGCATCCATGCAACGCTTGGGCCGGGCCGGGGCCGGGCTGGGTAGCCACTCTTCCAGCCGCAGCGCCTCGCGCAGTCCTCCAGCCTGCCTCCAGCCCATTCCTTAGGGTGAAGTGATCCTAAGGGGGTTTGCATAAAAAGAAGAGAGCAGAAGCCCCTCCTTGCAGGGATGCCCGTGTCTTCAGTGCCTGGGCAAACTGTAGGGGCTCCGGCAGACTTGGAAGGGGAAAGCCCGGGAGACACCCTTGCCCAGACTGGGAGAAACGTGCCCGGCTTTGCTAATAGCAGCCTCAGTCATGCAGTTTCTCTCCGGGGGCAGTGAAATGCTCTCGCGTTGGCTTAATTTTTAAAAAATATCCACGGTGCCTCTATTCACTTCCTCATGCACAGACTGTCATTGCATTTAATAAGCGGCACGGCTAAGCACTTTGGGCTGTGCGTGGCACTTGGGGCCTCGTGGCCGTGAAGGTGAATATGAACGAGGGGAAGGGGCGAATCACTCCATTAAGCACGCTGCCCGGGCGCGTGCAGGCGGGGAAGGCGCTGACCAAGGGTTGCTCCTGGGGTGTGTTCACTGGGGCCGGTGCCCTGCCGGGGGTGGCCGCTCCCGCCCCGTGTCTCGCGCCAGCGGGCTCCGCACGCAGCTGCCGCCTCCCCGGTGCCAGCGGACGCTCCTCTCACGCTCCCGCCTGCCTCCCAGGGAGAGGCTGCTCAGCGCTTGCCCTCCGTTTGGCTTTATCATCCCCCTGCTGTCATCTCTGCACTATCAATAATTGATCTTACAGTATCAGATCATTTAGTGATTGCATTTTAACTCAGATTGAGAATCCAAAATACCTCCAAGCATTTAATTAAATTTTTCCCTTTTAAAGCAGTTGCTACATGGCAAGTTTTAATGATAGGTTCTTGCTCCCGATGAATACATATTACTCTGGTTAGCGTTAATGAGGATTGCTTGTACAGAACAAGCCAGAGCTATTCCCATTGGATGCTGAATTTAAATAAAGAATCATCGGCATGTTTATTATCTACCCTCCCCCAGGTTGTTCCACTGTTTGCCCGTATTGTAGCTAGCCGGTCACTCGCGGGCCGTGGCCAAGTGCCGCAGAAGAGCCGCTGCGTGGGCCCTGCACAGGGCAAGCTGCTTTGGCGCGGCCTCATCCATCCCACGGTTTGGCAATCTGCTCTGGGAACATTGCAGCAGAAGTTTTGGGGGGAGGGAGGCTGTGGGGGGCACCTGCCCCACCACTGTCCTGTTATTTATGCAAGGTGCCCTTCGGGGTACGCAGTTGGGGCATGTGCAAATGAGAGCTTTGGCCGTTGGGCATATAGAAATCAGAGGAATTAATGAACGAACGAACGAACGACTGTTTCCACTGGGTTGAACACGAGATTCTGTGTGACCCACAAGGGCATTGCGGGAGAAGTGGGAGATGCAAAGGGGAGGTGTCCCTTTAAAAAAAGGTTGTTTTCACCCATCCATCGGCTCTGTGCAGGTGCGAAGGGCAAATGAGCAGAGGCCTTTTTGAAAGGGGGGCAGCTCCTCCTCCCTGATCCTGTGGAAGGGAATGGGACGGGGTGAGATGGGGGGGGGGGCGTGGTGCCTTTCTGCTTGCTGTTCTCCCGGGGGCTGAATCCGGTGGGGCCGGCATCATCCTTCCTCCC
The DNA here is from genome assembly GCF_004798865.1 of Varanus komodoensis. Lineage (NCBI taxonomy): Eukaryota > Metazoa > Chordata > Lepidosauria > Squamata > Varanidae > Varanus > Varanus komodoensis. The sequence continues at coordinate 52,965,805 of NW_025336087.1, forward strand.
CACTGAAAGCAGGTGCTGCTGCTGCTCCCCGGGGCTGGCTTCCCCCAGGAAAGCGGCCTCCGCGGCAACGTGGCTGCTTCCGAGGGATCGTGTGGCTTACGCTGGAACAGACATGCCTGCAGCGTGTCTGCAGCTAGTGGTACCTTGAAGCACAAGGAAGGGCGTGCAGGCATTCCAAACCTGGCTTCTTCCAAAGGGTAGAGCAACCGCGGGGGAAGCAGGGGTTGGGCGTGGGAGGGGGACCAGGAAGGAGCGGAGGGCCGACTGGGCTTCTGCGGAAGCTGCCCGAGGGGGGCCGGGCCGGGAGCCTCCTTCCTTGCCCAGCGCTGGTGCAGGCGGGGAGGTCCCACTGCAGCAGTGAGAACGGCCACCGGCAGGAGCCCTCGGCACGCTCCCCCCTGAAGCGGCGCTGCCTCCGCACTCTCCGCAGCCCCTCCCACAGAGCAGCTCTGCATGCTAGGCTGCGCACCCCGGAAAAATGCGATGCCGGAAAATGTCGCCGTGTAGCTGCTTTCAAGGAATGGGGCCTACTGGTGGGAAGAGTGCCAGAGGGAGGTTACGGGGGAGCCACCTGCGTAGACTCTCTTCGGAGAGGATGGGATGAAAAGGGGGGCGTGAAGAAAGGGGAGGTGAGGCAGCTCTCAGTTCTGGACTCCTAGGCCCTTGCCAGTCATTAGTTCAGACCTTGCTGCTTTCCTGGCAGCCACCGGGCAGGGAGGAAGACGGAAAGAGCGAGCAAGAGGAACAAGAAAAGCCACTGTTTGGGAGAGAAGGGGCTTCTGCTGCTGCCCCCCCCCCCAGTTTCAGCCCCCACCCACAATGCCAGCATGCAGCCCCCTCCCCTCAGAGCAACGCAAGGGATTGTGGCCCTCGCCAAAAGGGCTACTCACCCCGATCTAGCCCTAGCCACAGGCAACCATGCAAAAGGTGCAGCCAACACTTGGACAGGGGCTGATGGGCTTGGTGATGTCCTGCCTCTGTGCACCAGCGTTCCCATCTCCTTTCTTGGACTGCAGGGGCCAGGGGCCGGGAATCTCTCCAAGGCCGTGGTCAGGTGCCTCTGACGAGCACATGGCGCTCCAAATGCACCATTAGGAACACAAACGTTCCACGCACGCAAGAGGGCATGCTATGAACACCACGCTGGACTCACTTGCATAATCCTGTTCCAAGTGGTTTGGATTAATTTTTATCCTAATTCACATGGAGACTTGGCAGGGAGTAGTTCCAGGAAACCCAGAGCTGTCCAGCTCTCTTCAGGCAAGATGGGTTTCTTTGTGCTTCCACCACAATCTCCCCATGACTCCAAATTCTACATGCATGTCAGAAATTGCCAGTGATTAATAACTATTGACAGATTATACAGAAGGAAACAGACCAAAGTCTGGGCAAAGCCACTCAAGCATATTTCATACTTAGTCGACTAGGTGGTAAATTCTGTACTAATGGAAATGCAGAACTGACCAACTCTTCCTTCCTTCCTTCCTTCCTTCCTTCCTTCCTTCCTTCCTTCCTTCCTAACATTTCTTTAATGTTAAGTAGTGTCCTTTGGGGACATAAAATATGTCATAAGAGACATAAAATATGGCAGCACTCCAGCGATCCTTTTACAATTTCTTGTAATCTCGTCATTGTATATATGATCCCATCAAACACCGACATCAAAATCTGCTTTCAAACCCGTCCTATCGGATCCATCTGGATGCCCTTTATATAAGGAGGTTGTAACTCAAAAGGCATGGATTTGGCACAAAATTTTGAGGTAAAACGTTGTGACTTAAAGTTGCTGAAAAAATGCCATCCTGGGTCAACAACATCACTTTTTCAGTAGCTGTGATAGCAACAAGATTAAAACTTTGAGGCCTGCAGCATCTGACAAAAGGGCTGAATGTATACTGAGCGTGTGCAGTCATAATAACGATGGATGGCTGCGTATGTCATACAGGCAACAGCAACCAGGGTTGTGGGTTGTGATGTGTAGCTTTGAAAGGAGCATCCTTTGAGCTTCCTGCTCCTTCCTGGACGTCTCCCCAACATCGATCACTAGTTTTTAGATTTTATCAGCTCACCAATTAAAATTAAGAATCACAGATGAGCTTATTTGGAAGTTAAGTCACACCAAGATCAATGGGGTTTATTTCCTAGTAAGTATGCATACCGTTGTTGTTATCAGCTAACAAGATTAAGACGGATGGCGCAGTAGATAAGCGTTCTCTCCTATGACTTGGAAACAGGAGGAAGGAGCCGCTCCTTATTCCAGTTCTACCATGTGAAAAACTTGGTCCAAGGCAAGCTCAAGAAGGGAGTCGCTGCGGTGGGAGACTGACGGGAAATCGTCCTGTGGCTGCAAGTGAAGGCATCCAGTTGCTGTGGCCAGTGGTGCCTTGGAATCGTTGGGAAACGCTTCTGCTTGCGCAGAGCAGGGCCCATCAGCCCGTTCTGTCTCTGTGCTGCCTCCTCTCTCCTGGGCATCCCCTCGTGCCTCCTCAAAACCGCTTCTCTTCTGTCCCAAAAAACATGATACAGGAGGGTGCAGATGGCTGCAGAAGACAGAGAGAGCTGCTGAAAACCGAGCGCTCCACCAGTGTGGACAGAAGCAAATTCTGTTCATGTGAGGCCACAGGTCACAACTCATTCCTGGTGAGATACCAAGAACCCAAAGGTGTCAGAAGAAATGTGTGTGGAGCCACTGAGTCGCACAAGGATCAGGACAGAGCATCTTGAGCTACTCATGGGGGAAGGAGTGACACTTTCATTCTGCTCCACAGAAGCCCCCTTGTTTTCCTCGGGAAGTGTGGATTGGGCTGGAGCGTCACGGCCCTTTGCAACTGAACATTGTGCTCGAGTGTGTGCATGATCCCCTAGCAGCCCCGGTCTTTGCTTGGTCAATGGACTGCCCCCTTCAGAGAGCCCACCTTCTTGCCCCCCGTGTCCCCAGCTGCTCTTGTGCCTCTTCCTCGCCTCATCCGTGCAGCTGTCGTTCTGCTGGAAGGGCAGCACGCCGGGGAGCCCGGAGGCTGGGGTCCCGCCTGCTCTCCTTCTCACCCCCAGTGCCAGGCCGGAGGGCGAAGCAGGAGGCTGTCCAGAGGAGGCCAGCGCAGGGATGCCTCTTGGTGCACGATCCAAGGAGACTGCTGTTTATTCAGACAAATGGGAAATACACCCCGTGTGGGTGTGGGCAGCCCCAAAGGGCCTGCAAAGATGGGTTCTGTTCCGGGTGCTTTTATAACCTGTCAGTCGAGCCCACATTTGGAGGAGGGCTGAGTGGATTCAGGCAAGGGGCAGAAGAGGAAGGCAGTTCAGGGCAAGCACGTGTCACCATAGCTACGTTTGCACCTGAGGAACAAGGCTGGCATCACAGTTCCTGGTCAGGTCAGGATGCCCATCTTTAAAACTGTTCTGGGCAGTTTCTGGCATTCTGTGGCCATATAATGGTGAGAGCTTTGACTCAGTCCTCTTCCATGGGGAAGAGGAAGAGGCAGAGCAGGTGGCCTCTGCTGGTCTCCATGCAGGTGTCTGAGCCTGAGCAAAAGCAAGTTTACTGAAATGTAAATGAGCAGGCCTCGTGGAGGGAGTCTGTGTGTGCTCCTTGGGTGTGTGGGGTGAGGGCACAGAGGAAGCCACTGCTGCACAGGCTGAGGGGGTGGCAGCAAGCCCTGTGTGTGGGGATCCTCGGGCAAGATAGTGAAGGAAAGGGTGGGCAAGGAGGGCTCCCCTTTCTCCAGCTAAATCTGAGCCTCAGGACTTCAGTTCCATTGCTGCCAATCTGGGAGCCCTTTCCAGCTGCCCAGGTGCTCCTCACCTGAGGCGCCAGAGGCAGGTTTCTGAGGGCCTTCTCACTGCCGCTGCACCAGCAGCAGTGGCTTATCCTCCACTCTCTGATCACTGCAGCCCCTTGCCTCCTCGGCAAGCACAGGGCCAGGGTAAAGCAGGAAGGGGCAACCCAGGTCGCCCACTCGGGGCACCAGCAGCATGGTCTGGCCAGAGGGAGGGGCAGGCCAGAGGCAGCTTGCAGGCGAGGCGAGGCGAGGGCCAGCCAGGCCTTGGTTCCAGCGCGGGCCACCTGCCGTTCCCTCACTGCCCATCCTTTGGCTCTTCCTTGGGCTTGTCAGTTCTTTCCCCCCGTTCTGAAATGCTGAAGTGCCTCTTCTTAGCTGCTTCCTTAGTCAGAGGGATTGGCACTAAAATATGCCAGTATTTTTCCCTGTGCTCCTTTGGCCACTGGCCCAGCCCAGCACTGGGAAGTAGCCTGTGAGAGTGTTCCCGTGGGCTGGAAGGCATTCGGTGCAATGTCTTAGGCCAGGGAGCCTCAGTGGAGCAGCTGGTTCTGGCTGTAAGCTGGACAAGCTACTAGTGGGGATGTGCAAAATGCTGGTACAGCTCAAACATCTTTTCAGGCAGAAGGGTGTCCTTGCTGGCAGAAATTGTGCTATTTTACCAGCTTTTTAAAAGCCAGCTTTCCTGGGAGCTGAGACAAGATACAAGAAGCTCTAAGAAAACACAGCAAGAATTTCATGATGGCATCATGTGGATATCCAGTGAGTGAGTCAGTGAGAGGCGATGGACCTCCACACGAAGCACCTGGAGTGGAAGCAGCCTTATTTTACTTCAAGTCCCTGGATGTTCTTGCCTGTTGCCTTTGGAAGACAAAGAAGAGGGAAGGTTGGGCTGAGGCTGCAAACATCATGCCCCAACTCTCCCAGTAACAGTCTGCCTTCTTCTGGGCAAATGGGCTTTGTTGGGGATTGTTCTGGGCTTCTTGATGTCTTTGGTTTATTTGTTTCCGTGCATACTGTTGGTGAAAAAGAGTGGGAGCAATATATGGAGAACTGTATGCACTCCAGATCAAGCTAGCCCAGGGCATTTTGCTATCCAAGGCGAAGCCCAAGATCACTCTCAGTCCATTTGCGAAGGCTGATGGGACCGCTAGTTGAACCTTGAAGCACCGGTGTGGGGCTGCATCTCCTGCCACACTGGAGAGCAGCAGGCTGCCCAGGGGCCAAAGGGCTTTCTGCTCCAAGCCGTTGGGGCCCCCCCAGCAGCTGCTCCTGAGGCGGCTTTGTTGCATGGGCAGGCTGGCCCTGTTGGGATAACATAGATGTGCAGTGCATCAGAATTCAAAGAGGGGACCACCTTCCAGAGGACTTGACAACAAGAACCGCAAGTCATTTTTCTCTTAGACGCTGAAGGATAATCCAAGTCCAAAATGAAAGCATGGCTTTGAGCATCCAGGACATGCTTCGGTGGGGTGGGAGAGGCACACGGCTCCAGCGTTCAGCCCTTTGGGATGGACGGAGTGCATGGAACGGCCTTCCTCGACCGAGGGCCTCCCAGAGGGCTGCCCTGCGGCTCATGAGAACAGCTGGAGAGCTGCTAGCTGAGAGAGGCTGGCTGGCGTGGATTGTGGCATCACGACCGAGAGCACGTAGGTGAGTCTCCCAGGCTCTGAAGCTGCGGTCAGGCGAGGTGGGCCAGAGCCACAATTTTCACTCGGAGAGAAGATGTGAGAGCAAGAGTTTCTGCCTTGCCCCGAGGAGGGCTGGGGTGCAGGAAGTCTCACTAAGCTGAAGCTATTTCCACCTGGACTGCTTGTATATCAATACCATGGTAAACAGTTTAGCATTCATTTTGGGTGAGTGCAGGGAAACCCAACGTCTGACTCAGAAAGATATGTCACTTCCATGCGAAAATCAGGAACCTGGGTGACCGGCCTCACGGCGAGAGGACAGGGAGCGAAATTGGTATTTCACAGAGACAGATGGAAGTAAATGTAACGGAGGCAAACTGCAAAATGCAAAGCCGTGGGAGTGCCGAGGTTGCAATTCGCATCCCTCTCACTCCTTGTTTGCATGTATGTTTGCATTTATTTATTTTTTATTTCCAGAGGAGAGTGCTTTGCAGAACTGGAGTCCATTACCAGAATGAATGGATTCAATATCTGTGCAATGATGTGTTAAAAATGAAAGAAACATCATTAAATGTCAGAGATGTTATTAACACATTTCACTTCTTACCCGAATGAAACAGGCATTATCTCACCAGGTAGCAGGCAACCCACTTGCTATTTGCGAGCTCGCCTTGGTGGCTGGGCTGTCCCCAGGAGGCAGAGACAATGCCTGTGACAGCAGCGCTTGCATGGATCTCCGGGCTCAGCTCTCCTCCGCGCACTCAGACATGCCCAGCTGGAGCTGCAGAGGAGCGGCAAAAATACTTGTTATGCCGAGAACCTGCTGGCTGTCTATTTAAACCTGCATTAGGCAATCACGATTTTGTGCAAATGCAGACCATAAATTTCCCCATTCTTCCCCCACAACCTTCTGTCAGTGAATAATGGAGTGAATCTGGGGACCAGTTACTGGAGAAGGAGCTGTTGTTGGTTACCACACGCCATTTCTTTACTGCTTTCCAGGAGTGAGTCCTGCCTGGGCGATTGCTGCACACAAGCCTTCCTCGCAAGTGCTGCTCAGAAAGCCTCCTCTGATCAAAGGCTGGGGGGGCCTCTGGATTTCCCGGTGAGATGACCGGAGAACCCTCAGCGGTGATGGTGGGCAATGATCTGTCGAGGAGCGAATGTCCCATCTCCAGCTTCCCTGCATGGCTTGGTGGGATTCTGCAGTCACCGCTACCCGGGACCAGGCATCCATGCACCTGTGCTGCTCTGCAGGGATCCTAGGTTATCATGAAAGGTGCCCTCCGTGGACCAGAAGACAAGGGCCACCCTGCACCGTGGGAAGCTGCTCTGGCTCCGGGGCAGAGCATTCTCCTTCCCGGCAAGTTCAGGCCGCCATTGGTGCCTCCATTGAAAAGATGCAGGGGGCAGGTGAAAAGGAGAGGACTGATCTATGCAGGCAGTTCTAGATGCTCCAGATGGAGAACAGTCCAGCCTAAGGCAGCCTGCTCTGCTCTTAGTGCATCCTTCCTCAAGCCAGACTTTCTGCATGGCGACTCTTAGGATTGCTGAGCATTGGCCGTACTGACTGGGGCTGATGGGGGCTGAAGTCCTACACATCTGGACAGCACCAAGCTGGGGAAGGCTGACGGCACCAAGGTGTCCTCCAGCACAATCGCATGCGTGTCTACTCAAAAGCAAGCCGCCTGAGTTATCTGAGACTTGCTTCCTGATGAGTATGGCTAGGACTAAGGCATGGATGGGCATTTGAGGTGCTCTCCAGGCTCCCAGTTGGAGCGTTGCTCACTATTTCGAGGAGGCTGGTGTCTCCAGCCTGTGAGGCTGCCTTCTTGGCCAGCCATGCTGGCCGAGCCTGATGCGAGACGCAGGCCCAAGAAAGGTTGAGGGTGCCGTACAGGGCAGGGGGCGTGTTTTTGGCCATCAGGTCAGTGCTTGGCTTCTCGGAGCCAGAAAACGTGGAGCCATTCAGATCCTAAAAAGCTCAGGACCGTAAATTCCCCAGATGTGTCTTGAAAGCAAGCCCCTATTTCCAGCAATAATAAAAGCTCATCTCCTTCTCCTTCTTTTTGAATTCCTCTCACTGAGGCCAAAATGGCACACGGTGAAATTTGAAAATATATCTGGCATTGCACCAGTTTTTCTTTCCTACAGCCAAAAATCTCCAGGGAGGAAAGAACCCTGATTTATGTGGACAAGAGATTTGAGGAGCAGCTCAGGCATTCTGGCCAGCAGAAATGTGTGGGGAAAAGCAGGTCTGCTAGTCAACAACACACACACAGTCTTCTGCGGAAACAGCACTGCATGCGACCTAGACAATCGTGCCAACAAAACGGAAGGGCCCTTTCTTCAACTCTGGCAATGCTTCCATCTTCTCGAAGGGATGATCGCTGGACATGCTGGGTAACCGTGGCCTGCGCAAATTGACCCTTTGCTCGGCGATGAGTAGGAGGCCTCCCTAAGCTTGGCCTTGCAGGTTAGTCTCAGCCTGGGCCTGCTGTGCCGCACTGCAGGCAGCCCCAGCGCACATGGTGGCCCTGAGAACGTGGAGAATGGAAGCAACTTTGCACAGAACCATCACACATTTGCAACTGGAGTCCTTATCAGGGCATCTGTTCGTGGGCGATAATGTCCCTGGATGCACCTCTCTCAGCATCTGTCAGCCCCAGTTTTAATTTTAATTGATTGATCGATCGATTCCTGGTTGAGGGGGTGGCACACTGCAAAGCAAAGCATGGCCTTTCAGCACTATCTTTACTCGGCTACAGCACGTCCTATTTTTCATTTAGTGTCTCCAGTTTGGCTTCTGGGAAATAAGGGATTTGTGCCTGGCCATGTCCCATTTTGTGAGAGCACCCACGGTCATTCTCTCATAGTGCCCAGGGTGTTCACTGAACTCCACATTTTGGGCACCCCCTTTCTATAACAGCAACTGGCACGTGTGCTCCCGTCCAGGCCATTGGTGAGGCTGGGTGTTCACATCTTGGTGCAAGAAAAGGCTACGCTGTCAAGGTCATAGGCAGTGCTTCTTTTCAGGGCAAGTTGCAAAGAAGTGCATTTTAACGTTTGTGTGTTCAGGATGTTCATGAAACCAGGCTGGACCAGTAATTCTGCCTGTCTTTGGGATGTTCCATCTGCCAGCTGATAAGGAAAAGAGAGCTGCAACCATGGTCTTCCAGCCTGCCTTCCATCTTGAGCTGGGGTCAAGTGGACACATCCACTTCGAGTGACTAGAAAAGAGGGAAGCTGGAGAGGCAGCAGAGGAGGAGGTGAAGTTGGAGCTGAATAGGTCCAGCATCAGGAATCTGGAGATGGAAAACGTTTTCAAGCAGCTCCTGCCCATCATATCCCAAAGGAAGTGCTGCAGCCTCCATCTTCTAGATGCCTAATGTATGTTTGGCATCTCAGGTTACTGCATCTGCCATAAGGTCTCCCCAGTGCAGAATATTTTAGCAGAAAGAAATAGTTTTGAGAGGAAGGACATAAATCCATTTATTACAGCTGAAATATCTTTCCCCTTCTGGCAGGGGAGATAAATTGCCGCTAAAGTGATACAAGACTGGTTTGATTATTTCATTGGATCAAATATATCATGCTGTTGCAAAATCTCTGCACTTTCAAGTTGAAATTAAATAATTTTAACCATGACCATAAGACATTATCATTTGCATATATTTCATCTCCAAGGAGACGTTTGATGTTATGTAATGCTTAAGTATTTAATTGTTCTTCACATCACTGAAATATCAAATTATGCTCAAAATGGAGAGGATTCTCCAGCAAGATTGTCATGATTGATTCATTATCTGACAAAGACAGTAATGAACAAGTTGGGAAACATACACAGGACAAGGAAACTGACCCAGAAAGTCATTAACCACAATATTTTGTTACTTCTGATATATTTAGAACAAAGGCAAAGTTTGTGTGGATGTGTGTGTGTTCACACATATTTTCTGAATAGATCTGAACACTTTCTTGAGTAGGTTATGATGCCATCCAGGAACACTTTAGACAACTGCATTTCAAAGGTTTATGTAATCAGACTTATGGATTAATTACAAGAGGAGTAAAATTTGCATGGTCTCTGAAGCCCCACTTGTGGAACCAAATGATCTAGATCTATTGACTGAGGAATTCAGAGTCTGCTGCTCCTCTCCCAATCACAATATGGGCAAGTTTGGACACTTGTGGGGCCAGTTTCCAGGCCGAGGACTCCCGGGCCTCCTGGTTACTGCACTGTCTGTGGCAGCAAACATATTGCTGGCTTCCTGCTGAAATTCAAAATGGAGAGTTGAATGGGCCATATTTACAAGCCCAGCTCTTACTTTTGAGCCTCTAATGCAGTTTGCCCTTGAATTTCCGTGCCAAACTGCCAGGGGTTGTCTCGCTGCTACACCTGAACTTCAGTGGTAGATGCGTGGCACCAAAGCTAGTGGGGGCTGTAAGTTGCCCACCTCTGCCCATACCATGGAAACAATAGTGAGGGTGATGAATGGGTTCTGTGCCTGAATAGACAATGTGAGAAGTGTGACAGAGAATAATGGGAGGCAGCTGGAACAGAGGGATTCTGTTGCTTCATGGGTGTGGAACCAAATGTTGAAGCGATGCTCTCTGTGGCCTGGGTTCAGAGGACACAACAAGCCATGATGGTGTTTTACCATTGTTGGTCTGTTGTCTGGTCATTGTCTAGTTCATGGTTGATCTGAACCTAGTCATGGTATTTCACCATGGTAAGTCTGGTCTTTAAAAACCATAATAAGAAACAATGCTTTCTTTAATGGTTTCTCTGTACCACCATGGCTTGTTGTGTTGTCTGAACCCAAGATCACGGTTTCCATAGTCCTGGTATGCAGCTCCCACAGCCATCTTGCATTGTCTGCTCATGACGTCTCCTCTTTTCCTTCTGTCTGTGTAACAAAGTAGAGATCCACAGGTGCATTTATCAGGCGCACACTTTCAATGGAAGTCAAGAGGTGAGGCTGTTCTGCATTTCCAATGCACTTTTTGCTTTATCTTAAGAAGATGGTGCAATTATGGACAATATTGGGGTTGACATTTTGCAGAATTTTCCTGAAATTTCTAGCTCAGTGGATATTCCTTATCCTGTGCCCTCCTCTGTCAGATATGGTTTTCCTTCTGTAGAGTTAGGAAGAATAAATGTAACTCTTTCCACTTTGTCGTATTTTGTTTTGCCTTAATGGCAACCACTTGAACATCAGGACACAAAAGCGGGCCCCTTCCAGTTAATTCTTTCCTGCCATTCTCCCGATGATGCTGTTGCAGACCCCGTAGGCGTTGGAAGTTCATGCAAGCTAAAGCTATGTGATGTATGAACAACAAGACAATATCATCTGATGCGTCTGTGTCAGGAAGAGTTAAATCTTTTTTGACAATTCAATAGTTCCCTTTGGGCCTTCACAAATGGCACCTGTTGTTGAAGTCAATAGAGCTTACAATTTAATTTCATCTGCCTGCAAACAATCTCTCTCATTAGGGGGTGAAATGATGATGGAATTCACTGAGGCGTGTGGTTTCACTTTCTACAGGGCACTACGTAAGTACAGTCATCATTTTCAACAAAGGGAGGCACAATTATCTTGAAAACCGATTGTAAGGAAGACAAAATCTGCAAAGGGAAAAACCCCATAAAAAGTCAGGCTCCACAATTTTGCTACATTTGTTGTTCAATGCCCATTTGCAGTCTAATTATTGTGTTTAACAGGATCTGGAAGTGTAGGATCCAAATGACAGGTAAATGGCTTCCCCCCACTTTCTCTCTCTCTCTCTCTCTCTCTCTCTCTCTCTCTCTCTCTCTCTCTCTTCCACTTTATTTTAGCTGTGAAACTGTCTCCTTCAGTAACGCATGTTCATGCTACCTTTTGCCCAAAGAGAGGGACTCTGTTTATTTGGGTTCCAGTTTAATGTACTGCACTATGTTCAGTGTTTCTGAGCAAGAAGAAAACACTGTTCCAAAAAATAGATGACATTAAAAACAGCCCAATCTTCCAAGTGGTTGAACTCCAAGAGACTTCTCTCAGATCCACATATATGGAATTTTGGGCTTAGATTTCTAGCCTGAGTTTGGACAAACTTTAAAGCTTTGCAGCTAGATTTGGGGTAACATGGAAATATACCCATTGCCAGGACAAGTCAGTAGGGTTTCTGATTTTATTCTAACAGTCACATTTTGGACTGTCAGTGTTGATGCAGCACTTCTATGAGAAACAAAAACCTCAGCTTTTATCTGCCCTATGGCATTGCACACCACTTAGCCAACTCAATCACATGGGAAAGCAATATTGACTGCAAAAAGTTAAGAGAAAAATGAAAAATGGACTGTGGCTTGGTGTCCAACAATTGAAAAAAATACTTTGATCCGCAGTTTGTCAGGCATTTTTCATCCTCTTGTCTATTCTTTGATGGAACCAGATTATTTCTGGGGTTATGCAAGAATGTTGCTCTGTTTGTGCAATCGCATACTTGTGCAATTGCACACTTGTGCTAATGTGTATTAGTGCAAGTGTAAATGTGTTTCAGCCCCCCTGAGTAAAAAAAAAAAAAAACCACACACACACAAAACAGTGCATAAATCTGCATAGGGAGGAAAAAGCCAAGCCGCTGCAGAACCTGTTGGTGGATTCATAGAAAGGCGAGCTCATCCAAATACGCTGTGCATTTCTCTGACGCCCCTCGTGTGATGCTCCTGGGGGCGGCCTTTGCCCCACAAAGCAGCCCGAACTTTCTTGAGCTCATGCATGCATGCATGCACGGGTTCCTCCTTTCCATTGACTGGACTAGAGGAGAAGGTAAAGCCACCAGCTCCAGGATGGCTGTGCTCTTCTCCTAGCTGGGGATGTCCAGAGAATGGGTGTGCTCTGATCTGGCAACAGGAGGTGAGTTTTGGTACAGCCCCAGCAAGCCCTGTCCAAGTGTCGCCACCATCATGGCCCCGGTGGCAGTGAAGGGATGGTGGCAGAGGGTCCCCCACTGAGGGTTCCTCCACGGTGAGGAGGACTTCTCGGATGGACCTTCTTCCTTGCCAGGGGGATGGGCAGAATCCAGTGGCTTTCAGCTGCCCTTCCTGGGAGGTTAGGATTACTCTTTCCAGCAATAAAATGCAATATCTCTCAACACAGGCAATCCCAGTTAAAACAGATCATATTAGCATAATATCATTGAAACAGTCACCAGCATAATATCAAGCAAACAAGAGACTTTAAATATGAGTATATTGCAAAAAAATCTGGTACTTTAAGAAAAGGAAACTTTTTAAAAGTTATTTATTGAATCTGACTGGTTGGATGTGGATATCAATTGGTGCATACAGAACAAGCTTAAAATTCAAGTGACAGAATAGTGCTTGGAAATAATACTCGGGCTCTTTCCTTTAGGAAAGGAAGCCCTGCTTCTGGATCTTAAGAATGGAGGCAGGGTTGAGAGTAGAGGACATTCTTCCGCAAACATTGAATATTGCAGCTGGAAATACGGTAGCCCTATTCCCTGCTTTACGAAGGGCAGTCCTCTATTTGCAGGGCTGTTCTGTCTTGATAAGAATCCTTGGAAGGGAGAGCAGGAGGGAGCCTGGTGCGGCCCATCAGTCGCTCACCCAGTCGCGCCCAGTGTGGTGAGGGGTGCTCCTGACTGAACCATTCAAAAGGTTTCCATGCAGTCCCATGCCTTCTTCTGGCCCAAGGCACACGACTGGGGCAGGGCCACATCCCCTGAAGCCATCGAGATGGGGGCGGGCAAAAATGAGCTGCACCTTTGTCCTAGGGAAAGCCTTTCCTCACATGCTCTCCCAGTCCTGACAGTGGGTGGGCGATGTGGGCCAAGGGCTCCTCGAGAGGCGGCCATAAAGCCTTCTCTGCTGAAGCTGGCCTTCGGACGGGGTGATGCTCTGTTCTTCTGCACTCTTCTCCTGCTCTGTCCTTGGTCCAGTTTATTGAGTCTCACTTGATCTCTTTGATTTCATGTCACCTTGAGCAGGTGCTGTTTGCCCGTTTGTTCTGAGAGGCCGGTGGAAAGGTTTGTAATGGGCTCTGGGATTTACTGCTGATTGTTTTAAGAGGTCCATATGGTTGTGTATTAGTTCTATCCTAGCTATCTTTAGGGTTGTAATCTTTGTAAAGCACCCAGAGAACTTTGGCTATTGGGCTGTATAGAAATGTAATAAATGAAATGATGACATACATACATTGGAGAAGAATACAATGATAGGTCAGCTTGCAGTGGGCTTGGGCTTGGTGATCTTGCACTGGACGTTCCAAAAGCACATCTGGCATTTGCAAGTGAAGGAAAAACCATTTCTTATGAATGAAAAGATGGATCCTCCTCGCCCACCATGATGTGGATCCAGCAGGAAGGACTGGAGAACCTTGTTAAAAAGATCTCCAATGCATATCCCTGCATAAGGCAAGGAGGGTCACCTGGCAAGCGGGAGCGTGGAGGCCCGTCAGATCCGGGGCAGGTTGTTCTTCCTGATTTGAGTACTCTTTCCCCCTTCAGACAAGAGAACGAGAACGTCCATTTCAGTGGATCATTGATCAGACCATTTTGGCCAGCTTGGTAAAGGTACTTCTGCTAAAAGAGGTCTGCTGAGGTCAATGTGATGGCACTGCATCAACATGACAGCAAGTGGCCACTGAGTACATGGAAGGTTCATCAACCCAGGGAAAGGCAGCATCCGCGGCAGGGATGTCACTTGCCGAAGCAGAAGGAATCGGCATCTCGAATCAGCAGCTGCAACAGGTGAAGTCCCCTTGCCCACTTTTTGCTTGTGAAATGCTTGTTTCTGCCAGCTAACTGAGCGATCGCTGAGCTATGAGGGGAGAATGGGACCGCTCCGCTTCGTGTCGGTGGGGAACGCTGCCTTAATTGCACAGGATGGGCTAACCTTAAGAAAGGTGTGGCAGTGCTGCCTCTTGCTGAAACCCTCTAAGATCCGTCGGCCAGGAGGAAGGCAAGGGAAGCTCCAGCTGCAGGCCTTTCTTAAAACCGGAAGACTCGTTCCGACATCGCTTCATCACGCTTTGTGGGCACAAGGAAAATACAAGACGTGGGATCTGCATGTGAGTTGCAACCCAATCCTGGGCATATGCACCCACAGAAGTCCCAGTGGGTGTGTGCAACAGAGGTGGAGAGCCTCTTCCGGCTTCAGGGAAAGCCGCTGGGCTGGCTGCACGCCGGTGGCTGTGGCGGGAGGGCTTGAAGGCAGGAAGGCTGAGCATGTTTGTTCAGTCCGTATGCAGAGCACATCCTAAGGAGAGCTGGACTGGCATCAGAGGAAGGAGTGAAAACTGGCGGAAGAAAGAGCGCTAATTGAAGATGTGCTGATGATACCATGTTACTGGCAGAAAGCAGCAATGCCTTGATGCAACTCCTGATAAAAGTGACAGAAGAAAGTACAAAAGCAAGACTGCAGCTGAACATGAAGAGAGCCAAAATCATGTCCACAGAAGAACTGCAGAATTTTACTGTTAATAATGAAGAAATCAGAATTGTGAAAGATTTTACATAATTTGGCTCAGTCATCAGTCCAAAGGGAGACTGTAGCCAAAAAGTTCAAAGAAGACTGAAACTTGGAAGGACAGCAATGTACGGACTAGAAAAGAACAAGTGTCGGGATATTTCACTAGAGGTCAAAGCCAAGATGGCTGTAACCATTGTATTCCCAATCACACTGCATGGCTGGGAGAGCTGGACAGGGAAGGAGAGCGACAGAAAGAAAATGAAGGTGTCCAAAACATGGTACTGGAGGAGAAGTTTGTGAATTCTTTGAATGGACAGAAAGACGAACATATAGATCCTAGATCAAATCAAACCGGAGCTTCCTCTAGAAGCAAAAATAAGAAAACTGTGGCTGTCATACACTGGATACGCCATGGGAAGGCAAGACTCCCTGCAGAAGACAATCGTGTTAGGGAAAGTTGAAGGCAGAAGACAAAAGTGCCTCCTCCACCTGCTGACTGGAGGAGGCAGGACTTCCACCTTGAGAGGCCCACTTAAGGGCCCGGCGCCAGGCCTGTGGCCTTGGGCAGCTGCCAAAGGGTGGTGCCCAAGGGCATTACCTATTTGGTGCCCATTTGGCGCACATTTGAGTCCCAGACTATTGTGTGTGTGTGCGTGCATGCGCGTGCGCAGGAGTGTGTGTGTAAGGGAAACCAGGATTGCTAAGCTCTGCCAAATTCTTTTATATATTTAACTGTTATATGTTTTCAATCTTCTTTTCTACCCAGAGAGACCTGCAGGACTAAGGGGTGGTATAAAAATGTAATAAGTAAGTACATAAAAGGGAAGAACAACTATGAGATGGATTGAATCCATAAAGGAAACTACAGCCTTGAACTTGGAAATGCTGTGGGGGCCGTCATGGACGGGGCATTTTGGGGGGCTGTCTTTCATGGGGTTGCCAAAAGTTGGAGACGACTTGATGCACATAACAACAACCCAATTTTCATAGTGTGCCATTTCAATATTTCACTGTATGTAGAGCATTATGCCTATTTTGTAAATAAAATAAAAGAACTAGTGTGCACAGGGTTGCAGTCTAAAGCCTTTCGATAAAGCCTTCCTTTGTACAGCAAAGCAGGTTCCATGTACTGACTTTTAATTTAACTGCCATAAAATGGCAACTACATATATAACAGCATTTCTCTTTGCAGGGCTGGTGGGACTGAATCATTCAAGTGGCAGAAAATCCTTTGGCTTTCCTGGGAGCCCTTGTGCTTGCTCTTGTTTAACTTCCTTTCTTCTATCTTTCCCCTAATTCCCCAGGAGATGCTTGGTGGAAGACAAGAGAAAAGACAAAGACGTGGAAAGGATGGGAAGGCTGGTAAGTCCAGAAATTCCAAAGAGGCTTGGGACATGCACTGCTATTTCTGTATGAGACTGCACAGCTTCCCACACTGATCCTACGTGCCAATTTAGCAAGCAAAGTTGGCCTAGCAAAGTTTTCCGGTGAAGCACCCGTGTGCCAGGACGTCTCCAGGCAGCGCCTGCTGGACAGTGGCAGAGGCCAGAGAAGCTGCATCGAGCGTTCCCTCTTAATAAGCGGTTGAAACTTCAGAAAGAAGAGTCCAGCTAATCCACCAGGAACACACGTTGTGTTCATGGATCCTAAAATAACGATAAGAACTTGGGTTGTTGTACAGCTTCTTTTTAAAGATTCAGCTTCGATTGATGCCTGCGAGAGTTACAATCTTCACAGGCTAAAGGTGCCATAAATTCCGCCAATTAGGGGGAATCAGTGCCTTTTTCTGATGTGCCGTGTAATCAGACAGGTGAAAACACCATGGTGCCGTCAGATGAAGAAGCAGCCCGAGTCATCGGGAGCCTGCTCGCTTGGGAACTTATCACAACAGAATTGCCTAAAAAAAGATTTCAATTATCAATAATTCCACATTTGTCAAGGGAAAAAACCCTCTGTTGGGGATGGAAAGAGCAGCTGTGTCTAAGAATGACTAAGCTCAAGAAAATAAAGCAACGTCGAATGGCTGGATTTTCAGGGAGCTGTGTGATAGCTCTGGTAGCACAGCTGGTTTGTTTCCTTTGCCAAACGATGCATCCTGTAGCATTTCCCAAAGCATAGGCTTATTCAGAATTTCACAATCTTTTTAGTATTGTTACCGAACTCAGCTGGTGAACAGCTTGGGGTGAGCCTGGGTAGACCCCAGATCCCGAGTCAAAAAGAGCCCAAGATGAGACTTAGAGCCAACCCAGCTTTGTTCTGGTGCACTACAGAATAAAGGGAGAAGAAAGGGGATACGCAGCCCAAAGCAGTGTCTCCAAAGTTGCACCCCAGTACACATGCTTAATACTGTAAGTAAGCGATTAGGTCACCTAATACACCTCTAATGCATCAGTCCATCAACGCAGCCACACCCCCACTGCTGTTAGCTTCAAAGAGGCCTTTCTTCTGTCAAGGGCTGGACTTTTCCCGTGTCGATTTCTTATCTGCTCAAGATTCACACAGGCTTGCCATGTTCTTGCTCCCTGCACATTTGCAACTTCCATGGCAGCTACAACCAGTTTCCACGGTCCCTTTGATTACTGTTTTTGAGATCAGGTTAGCTTGTTAGCTGTGGGTTACACAAAGTTCATTTTGTTCTTATCCCGTCTCCCTTCTGAGATGAGAAATTCAATACAGCCGTGGTTTTTTCCTTTGTGGCCTCCCTCTGGCCAACTCTTTTTGGGGTGTTTTGGGGTGCTGCAATTGGCCACAGCATATAGGCATATCTCATGGGTGTGTTGCCTGTGTCCCTGCCCTGGGGAGACTGGCCACCAGGAGCTGTCCATCAGACGCTGTCTACTCTTAGCAGAACCCAGCAAGAGGGGTGAAGCATAGGAGACCCTAGGAGCACGCTAGCTCTGGGACGTGCAGAGCAAGTCCAGATGACTGTCCCAGAGGCATCTGCGAGGGCGGGGGAGCCCCTCTGTGGGGAAAGAGGTGCTCTGGGGGCAGGAAGGCTGCTGTTGCTCTGGAGGGTCCAGCTACATCTGGGGAAGCCTGGGGACCTCCTCTGCCCAAGCCGTCTCCTGGGAGGGAGGGCTTGACGCACGGAGCTGCAGGGATGCTCTGGCCCTGGAGAGAGAGACATGCTGGCAGTGCAGGGGGAGGCAGGGCCCTGGAGGGGAACTAGGGGAGTCTTCCCCCTCCCCAGGGAGACCTGGGAAGTGACCCAGAGATTGATTGATTGGCTTATCTGTCTATTTAAGGCCTTTCTGTCCTGCCCTTCACAATGTCTCAGGGTGGTAATATGATAAAATAAATCAACAAGAACCAGCACCCAGATAATAATACATAAAATCCATCTTAAACCAGTACTAACATTTAAAATAATGGGAAAATAAAAAGCCTTAAAATAAAAAAGGGTTTGGCATGAGTCCATCCTGTTCCCCCACAAGCCTAGTTATAGGAATGGAATGTGGCTGGTCTAACTCAGGAGAGGCTTGCTTAAATGAAAATGGCTTTAGCAGATCATGTTCCTTATCCAACCCTTATTGGCCTGGATCCAGCATATTTCTTAAGTTCAGACACTGATCAAGGACTCGCACTGATTCAAATATCACCGTGCCAGTGTATTGATGGCACTTGGCTCCAGATGTCCCCTGACTGCTCCCAGCAGCTTCATGCAGGTGTCCCACAACACTGAGGACAAGACGGTATGCCATGATGGGCCCCATAACGTCATTTCCAAGGAGAGGGGGAATGTTTGCCCAGTGTTATTCTCCGAGATCGACCCTGCAGGTAGACTAGGAAGCATCAACTGCAATTCCTCCAGTGCCCAAATCATAAAGCTGGTCCAGGCGTGCCAGAGCTGATGCTCTCAAACGCCAGTGGGAGATTAGGCAGAAGCAACAAGGTAGAATCCCTTCTCTCTTCCCCTTGATAAAGATATTTGGCAGGGAGACCAAGCACCATTTCAGTCTGGCTCTAGATAGGCAGCATCTTCCAGGAGGGCCAGCATCGTGCCCCTGTCAAGAACCTTTCCCAGGAAAGAAAGGCATAGCTGCTCAAGGTAGTGGTTAAAGAATGAAAATGCAAGACTTTAAATATGCACACATGCATTCACACACATGCTATATTTGACTTCAAATAAATTTACTAGTACTCATTTCTAATTTGTAATTATAATATGTCTCTGTGTGTGTGTGTGTGTGTGTGTATAAACACAACAGATCCTGTGATTCTGTTTTATCTTCTGTGCATTCTTCTGCAATGCTTCTTGTTTGTTGTTAAGATGCAGCTGTCAGGATGTAAGCCACCTTTGAGCACTTAAAAATGGAAGGCAGAATCAATTTTTGTGTGTGGAAAAAATGAATGGAAGCACCAGTTGATTTGCTTCACTGCAAGAAAATGCCACAGACTTGTGCAGCTTTCTCGCAGTTGATTAGCTCACTCCTCTTCCTCTCCTGCTCTGAGGGGCTACGTTGCAGAGGGACCATAGTTGTGCGGAAGAGCCTGTGCTTTTGCACAGTTCAATCCGTGTTCAATCCCCTTAAAAGGATCGGCCAACCGGCGTTGTAAAGGAGCTGGGCCAGAGACTCTGGAGATTTGCCACTTATCTGAGTAGACCAGCACTGCCCAACCAGCACCTCGGGGTGATAACAGCTGCAGAAGTCTGGTGTCCTGGGCTTGATGGAGGAACACTCTGACCTGGCATACCGCCGCTTTCCAGGTTCCCTGGAAGGAGCCCCTCATGGCAAAGGGTGGTGGGATGGGCAGAGGAATCAGCGGGTTTTAGATTCTCCCAGCCATGAATGCCGAGCTTTTTGCATGAACAGAAAAAAATGCCTTTTTCAAATGTATGCATTTTTGCCAACTGTACAATTTTGGGCCACAATTCTTATGTAGTACTTTTATGTAGGCAAGTGTCCCCCAAGACGCAGAATTTTGAACACATTTTACTTGGAGAAGCCCGCCATGAAATTTGGAGTAGAGCATTTTAAAGGGTAAGTAGGTGTTGGCCTGTGTGATGGTTCAAAAGAGCAAAATGAGGTAAGTTTCCATTAAAATACGTGAACGCTTTTCTCTCCCATCTCTGAACAGGGGCAACCTTTTTATTTAAATGATATTTTAATAATTGTTAATATTATTTATTGGTTTTGAATTTTTATAACCAGGATGAATCCAGATTTTATATGTATCTATTTATATGATTGTTTATTTATTATGTTGGAAGCTGTCCCGAGGCTTATGCGAATGGGACGGCATACAAAACCTCCAAATAAATAAATAAATAAATAAGCTTTTCCTCTGCAGCCTGCTCCCTAAGAGGGAGGCCTGTTTGGCCCAGATCCTATCCTGCTTCACTAAAGAAGCTAAAGAAACAGCCACCCGGCTTCTTCCCAGACTCCAGAGGAAACGCTGCGGTGTGTGACAATGCCGTTTGCGTGCTTTAATCTGACATACTTATAGTCCCGTTGACTCTTTTAAGAATATCTTATAGTGGCATTTGTTAATTGCAGCTAGTCAACAGCCTTCCCATGAAGCCCCTGTTTCAGGCTGGGTTGTGCCTGGAGTTGCCAAGAGGGGCTCGTCCGAGAAGCAGGGAGTCCACAACGCAGACTGTTCGCCAGCCATTTCAGAGCGATTTCTCTGGCGGCATCCCTTATAAACCTGCCAAGCTCATTAGTTGCCACTCATTCTTCCATGCAAGGAATTTTTCGTACGCTTCTTTTGTAGTTATTGAAAATAAATGTACGCTTGCCATTCTACACTGGGAACATATTCCTTTCATAATAAGACTAGGAAGAAAATGCTAAAATCATATTTTTCAGTCTTATTTTCCCTTTGATCTTGTGCAAATATTTTGCATTCCTTTCATGACTCCAGCACATTTCTTCAAAGTCAGGCAGATTCTTCCCTGGCCTGTTAGAGAGCGAGGATTTGACGGCGGATGAAGTGGATATTGTACGAAAAGCTCCTTGCCGATGCAACCGGCTCTGCTCTAGTATCGGTTGCAGCTCCACGGCACACGCACCCATTTCAGTGTTTATTCTGACCTGAGCATGGCCATTGCACAGATGGGGCGACTGTCCCGCTGGCACCAGAGACCTGGCTGTTGCCTGCAGTGGTGCCACTTCATCCACCATCTCCGTCATTCGCTAAATAAACAGCAGTCTGCTGCTTTCAGAGGTAGGGGAGGCACAGCGACAAGTCCGAGACCAGCCTAGGAGGACTGGACATGACGGGCAGGTGGGGAGATGTGTGAAGGCAGAGGGACCCCTCTGGGAGCACAGCGATCCCGTTGAGGTGGAACCTGATGGATAGTTATTTCATTAGAGGTTTGCACTATTTATACGTGGCAGTTTAGGGCCCCCAAGGTGCTGCAAAAATGCAATTCACATCATATCCTCATGCTGAAAAAGCAACAGCAACAACGACAAAACAGCAGCACACAAAAGCAATAACATCCAAAACCAAAATCATAGAAGGATCTTGCAGAACTTTTCTGTTCTTTGGGGACCTGGATTTCTGAAGAGAGGTCCAGCGGGGTCTGCAGTCCAGTGGACCTGCTTTGCACGCAGAAGTTTCTGGGTTCGATCTCCGGTAACTCCAGGAAGGGTGAGAAAGAATTCCAACCCGAAATGCTGGAAAGCTGCTCCCAGCCACCACTGACACTCCTGGCCGAGATGGACTTGGCATAAGGCAGATTCCCAGGTTGCTAGGATTTCTCAGAGAAGGCAGTTCCGAAGATGTGGGACCCTCAAGAGATGCCTGTTGCTGACACCTGCCTGCAAGATGAGTGGCCCAGGAAGCGAGGGCAGGCCCAGCCTTTGTGGCGTCGAGTGCTGCCCTCTCTTACTGCTTGAAACGGGAAGCAATACATGCTCCTGCTGCATTGCACCCTGTTCTCCTGCTCTTGTGCCACCCCGCACGGTCCCCCGTCCCATTGCCACTCCCTAGCAATCTATGTGACTAGAAGAGGCAGTCGCCTGGGTTTTGTGAGAGCGCCGCAGCCTCTTCTTCTGGCCACGTGGCTATGGACAAGAGAAGCTTTCTTGCTAGGGCAAATGCCACAGTGGAAGGACCACCGGGCGTCTCTGAAGCAATGGCGGTAGGGGACCTCCAGGCAGTGGGGAAGACGCGTCACAATTCACTGCTGCGTACGCTCCGCTGCCTGATGCAAGCACTGCACCCTGCTTCATACATGGGCTGGCCCTAGTTGATCATGCCTTAAATCTTAACAACTGGGGTTACGAGGGTTACATTAAAACCATCTTCTGGTCTCTCCCACAAGAGGACACAACACTTCAAAGTTCTACTGCCTTTGAGAGAAGGTGCTTCCCATCCCAGGGTGAGCTGACGGCATGTGCTGCCTTGTAGCGCAACATGAATTACACCTGTGGTCACTTTGCGAGACGCTCCCCCACGCCTTACCGGCCCTCGGTCAACCGACTGCTTAGTGGAGGATATGGGTGAAGAGGAAGGAACATCTCAAACATGGGCGCATGCGGAGTTCATAGACTCCTCCTGGCAGCCAACAGCACAGCTGCTTTGCAGCATCACATGAAGATTGCCAGGGGCTTGGAGAGACACCTGTCCAGAAAGTCCTGTCCTTGGGTGCTATCCTCTCAGTCAAGGCTACGCTGAAGCACAGTGCTGGATGTTAAAGACACCAATGCCTTGAGCCCTTTGTAGGAAAAAGGCAGGATATAAATCGCAATATAAATAAATAAATAAAATGTAAAATGGAGGGGGGCGTTGCACAGTCCCATAACACACCTGAGCCATGCAGCATTCTTTTTTTGGAAGAGGTAAGAATGGCACACCTCTTCTAAAAGAGTAGCATACAGTTGTGCTGCTTGCACAGACGCAAGCCAAACCCTGAGAGGCTGGCATAAGCTGGAAATGTGCAAATGTGTGCACAAATACACATGCACACGTGCCTGGAGAACCCTTGAGTTCAGGGGCCCACAACAGAACGATGCTATTTCATGAAGAGTAACACCTTTATTAGGCTGATGCAAAGATCACAAAGCACGTGCAGTCTTTCAGATCGTAAGATGTCTTCATTAGACAAGATGTGGCATAAAGCAGATCGAAGGAGATGGAAGTGATGGGGGAAAAGGTTGGTTAGATATTGTACTCTGCATGGTCAGAATTTTAAGCAGTGCTGTGCCAAGCCGAAAATTTCTCCTGTGCATCTTTTCAGCCATTCTCCTTCTGTTTGCTGGAAAGAAATTGCTTTCAAAATGAGATTCAAAGGAGAAGAAATTTCAGAGGAATTCTCCTGGGTTTGGTTGAGGGTTCTTGTGCGTAGCTTGCTTATGAGGCAGCTGAGGTGTGTGAGTGAGTGTCCTGCCTTTTCTTGTGCAGTTGGCTCTCTGGCAGCCAGTGGTCTTCTTGCCTCCTGGACTTCCTACCCAGGGAAAGGCATCATGAAACTATCCTTCTCCTGGGTCTCCTTCAGACCAGGAAATGCAGGCAGCTGGGGGGACCATGGGGCAATGAAGGGATGTGGTATCAAACGAAAAACAGACTCACCGCTCCCTTGGCCACCTCACGCGGACTAGGAGAGGTCAAAACACATCAGAAGAAATTCAGAATGTATGTTAAAATGCCCTGAGGATGAGGCAGAAAATGGAGGCTTAGAATTGAATCACATTGACTTTGATGGAGCTAATGGCCATCTGCCCATCTGTATTCGGGGGGAAGGAAAGGGCGTGTTGGTCCCACCGGCTTCACCCCATGGCGTGGGAGGTCAGGAACATGCAGCGGTGCCCGTTTTCTTCTGCAGGACCTTTGGGAGGTACCAAGAGAAGTTGTCCTTTATTTTCCTTTCTTTTTGCACATTATCTCTGCTCTGGTGCTTGTTTGTACCTCCACATGGCTAGGGATCTAACACACACACACACAGGGACCTGGAAGGGCCATTTCCCTGTACACATCCCACCCCACACCCCAAACAGCTTGGACTTCCCACAGAATTACCTTTGCGCACCTCACAAGCTCTGCACAATCCAAGCCACGCTTTATGCATTGGCACGTGCCCCAGTGCGACAGAGGAGGTTTTGCACTGTGTTCCCTCACAAACGAAGGGGGTCCTCAATCGCTTCCCTGCTGGCTCTGTGTATCCCAATAGTTCCATTGCTGGCAATGGTACAAGGTCAACAGCCACATTTCTGGTAAGACGCAAAGCCATTGGCCAGAGGCTTTGGCAATAATTGGGTAAGATCTAATGAACACATTAATCATGGATGCACTTCCATATCTGAGAAAACACCCTAATTGTGTACAATGCTTCAATGAAGATAGTCTGAATTCAAGGCCAGGAGAGTCTCTCCCCCCCCCCCCCCCCCCCCGCAAGCCTTCAGTAATTAAAGAAAAGAGGAATTTTATTTTAATTCAACATATCCCATTTGTAATTATCCCCTTGAAGTCCCTATTGTAATTATTCTTTTTAAAATGATCTTTCACATTAGCATACAATCTAAATTGTTTAATTAGGTGATAATTTATTCAAATCACAGACCAATACGTTTTTACTAGAACAATAACATCTTTCCAGAAAACAGGGATTTTTGGGCTGTGGAACATTAAGAAAAGAGATTTGGGAAAGGAAATCTGTTGTGCTATCATTGCTAATAGGGAGGCATCTTTATGATTTTCAAGGCTCTGTTCTTATAACACAAGATGGGAAAACATACTCTCGGTGCCCGGGAGGCGCTCTCTCTCTCTCTCTCTCTCTCTCACACACACACACACAGCTACCTCATTTTAGCATGGTTGCAGACGAAATTGATATTTCTGCGATGCACACAGCTAAGATCTTTGCAGAGACTGGGGTCCTAAATTGAACCCCCTATTCGAGGCAAGTCACAGTTTATGAAAGTGAAATTGGAGGCATGTAAGCATCTTTAGATGTGTCTTTAGATGGAAAGATTCCTGCCACATGTTCCCCAGACAGCCTGACTGGTTGGGAAACGCTGTGAGTTGTAGATTTTTTTATTTTTGTTTTTTGGCTAAACATGCATAGGTTTGTGTTTTTATTAAGCTAAAATGGCCCCAAATTGTAGAATCTACAAAACTGGTGGGTAAGAGACAGGTGGCTTAAGAAGTGAAAAATCAGTTCTGATTCTTCATTATGATGGGAACTATAGAATCAGTTTATGCACATTTGGCATTTGTCACCCAGTTTTATTGTGTGGTTTTTGAACTCATCAGCTTACCCAGGATGGGTGGCCAGTGACTGGCAAGCCTTGGGCCAAATCCACCTGCGGAGGGGTGTTCTTGCTCTCAGTTGCACGCAAGGTGAAGGGCAAACTGCCGATTACAGTAATTGCGTAGCAAGTTTCTGAAGTCCGAGTAAAGCATACATTGGCTTTCCTCAGATGGGGAACACCACACTCAAGGAAGCGGGGCTGAACATCTTCCAAAATGGAAGGGGGGATTTCAGGAAAAAATGGTATGGGAGCTGGGTTTGGCTCTTTCCTTCTAATGCATGGTGGTCCCAATTCAAATTAGGACTGCATGTGTCTGCACTAGAGTAAAAAGGGAGAAGCTTCACCCTATGTGATGGCAAACCTTTTAGAGACTGAGTGCCCAAACCGCAACCCAAAATCCACTTATTTATCGCAAAATGCCAACACTACAATAAAACCTGAATACTGAGGTTTTAGTTGAGAAAAAAAAACACCTCACAGCCAGTCCAAGCAAATATCTATCTATCTATCTATCTATCTATCTATCTATCTATCTCTCTCTCTCTCTCTCTCTCTCTCTCTCCTTGGCAGCGCACTGACTGGTCATGCAAAAACTCAGACAAATTGTGGCCAATGCGTTGTTGCGCATGACGTGATTGCCTGGCGCTGCTGCTCCTTTCCAAGCATGCGCATGGCCCCTGTGTGTGCTGTTACCTGATGCTCAGCTGCTGGGGCGATGCTGGGGCGACTTGGCTCGCATGCCGACAGAGAGGGCTCTGCATGCCAGCTGTGGCATGCTTGCCATAGGTTCGCCACCACTGCTCTATGTGATTAGCATGGTGTGCAACCTGGCCCTAAAAGAGGGGACAAAGGGAACACCGAGCAAGGAAGAAAAGAACTGGAATGAGGAAAAAGCATTTCTTACCTGGGCCCTTGCTTGCCTCTTTCTCTTCCCGTTTGCCATTGGAGGTGGAGAATGGGGAATTGTCTACACGTAGATCCCTTGCGCATTTGGGCAGTTCCCTCTCACCCACTTTCCTAAGTTGTATTTATGGATGAAAGTATTTCTGCCCCATATTCAATACCAAATGGATCCCCCAAAGTGGCTTAGAACAGTCAAAACAACATTGAGAATAAATGCCATAATAATCCGCTGGAAATCAACCAACAGAGAAGCAAAGGGATGACAGCGCATGTTGCTGGGCAATGGCCTACAGAATGAATCCAACCTGCCGAGTGTAGCAAAACAGAACGGGCTTCATGAGCTGCCCAAATTCGGAAGAAGAGGGAGCGAGCCAGACCTCCTGGGAGGCCACTGCATGATCCGGGCATCACAGGAGAAAGGACCTCACGCTCTGTTCTTTGTGGGACAGAAAAGAACTCCTCAGTGGATAAGCTCACTGCAAGGACAGGATGTGCGGGAAGAAGTAGTCCTTTAAATATTCTGGGGCTAAGCTGTTTAAGGCTTTGGGGAATCAGTGCCATTATATGGTTTTGTCGCGAGGTGACCCTAGCTATAGATGCGGATTACCTGGGCTGCTCTGCTCTTGCTTCAGAGAGATGATAAAGTTCTTGCCCATCCTTCTCACTGATGTGCCCCCAGAGCCCTTCCTGGCGGGCTTTAAGCACTTTGAATTGGGCTGGAAAATGGAACGGAAGGCAGCAGAGGCAGTGGGACTGGAGTTACATATTCTTAAGAGCACCCCACCTCTAAAAACCACGGCAGTATTTTAGAATCAGGGTTCTGCACTGGCTGTGGTGATGCAAATACTCACTGGGCAGAAAGCTCTGGTCCACCTACCTGTGTTAGCTCTTGGGCAAAAATAATTGAGGACTAGAGACTTGTGTCATGCCTCCACCGCCATGCATTTTAACTTGGGAATACGAATATTGTAGGTTAGGCTCGCATAGACTAGTTCCTTGAATGCTGTGGTTAGGAGAGCACGCAGGAAAAGAGCAGTGACTGAATATTCTTAAGATCACCAGCGACTTTAGATAATCTTGGCCTATAGCATATGTTAGTATTTGAGAGGAATCGGCTTCTGCCGCATATTGTGAATGCCAGGAGGCACGGAGTACAAAAGGTTTAAAGCAAATAGATCAAAGTCACAAAATCGCTTTTCAAATTTCATGCATTCGCGGGCTTGGGGGCATTTGTATTAAACTCTGTGCAGAGATACCCCAAACAGTAGGAAGGTTTACGTGGCTTGCGCAGCTATCCTAATCGCGTGTCTGGAACTGGGGCAGGGGCTCATTCCAGGAAAATAATTACGGGACTTTTCACTTCCGTGTTGACAGTGATTAATATCTGGGAGGCCTTGGTCAGTTTGAGACAAATGCCACTATTTTAAAAATCCTTGCCTCAGACAAGCAAGCAAGCAAACACCCAGTTCACTGCCCAGGTGGCTGGAAATGGGCAGTTCATGCTCGGAATTGCTGTTGGCCTTTGAGCAGCATCCACTGATCGAGGAGGTGCCCATCCGCCTGCAGCTCTGCCATCTCAGCACCTGAGCTGTGCAGCGTGCTGAGGCCGAGGGCTCCCTCCCGGGGCAGTCAGCCGCTCTCTCCTGTCCCAGGCAGCTCGTGGCCCCTCCAGGCGCCCCATCAGCCCGCAGCAAGAAAGCCAAGGATTGCAAGCTGCCCCTGGGGAGGGGGCTGCCTGCCCCTCTGGAGAGTCCCTGACTTTGCATGCAGCACAGGCATTTACGGACGTGCTCGTGTGCTTGAAAGGGAAGCTTCCTTCTCATCTGCTCAAGCAGCAGCCACTGGTTTGGGCTGCACATTCACGGGGAGGGAAATAAGCCACAGTGGCTTCCAAACAGGATGCCTCTTCCTTCCAAACGGAAAAGAGCAAGCCACACCGGCAAGCTGGAGCCTCCGATGGTTCTCACCTGGTTCAGTTTCTCAAGCTGGTGATGTCTGCTGCATCCGATGAATGAAGTTGGATCTGCCCCCTCCAGTGTCCGATTGCTCATTAAATTTTCCCACAGAATCTGGAACTGTCTGATGAGGGGAGAATGGGACCGCTCCGCTTCGTGTCGGTGGGGAACGCTGCCTTAATTGCACAGGATGGGCTAACCTTAAGAAAGGTGTGGCAGTGCTGCCTCTTGCCGAAACCCTCTAAGATCCGTCGGCCAGGAGGAAGGCAAGGGAAGCTCCAGCTGCAGGCCTTTCTTAAAACCGGAAGACTCGTTCCGACATCGCTTCATCACACTTTGTGGGCACAAGGAAAATACAAGACACGGGATCTGCGTGTGAGTTGCAACCCAATCCTGGGCGTATTCACCCACAGAAGTCCCACTGGGTGTGTAATGTGGAACTGCCTGATGGTCAGCAGGTGGAGGGCTGGACAATTCAGCTGCAGGTGCTTGCCTGTCCTTCTTGCTTGCGTTAGACTCTGTGTTTACACCCTCCCTACTCATGGCTTGCTAATCGCACCACAGTGGTGTGAATCTGGTTGCTGGGTGGAAAGACGTGCCACCATTTTGCATCCTCCAGAGGGCCCAGGCCTACTGCTGCTCTTGGCCATTGTGAGTGTCTGGGCAGAGGAATGGTACCCAACACTGAAGGAATGGTGGAAAATAGTTTAAGAAAAGCAGCCTTCTTTTCCCAGGGGAAAGAGAGGTGTCAAGAAAAAGAAACACCTCAGGAGATTTCTCAGAAAAATATCTCTTGAAAAATGTCAGCTCAGCTCCACCCAGGTAAGCTGCTCATCATTTGGTAAGCAAAACAAAGGCAGGATGAGAGAAAAGCCCGGCTCACAGTACTGAATGAAGGTATCAATGCTGAATGTTTTCTAATGAGCCAACACCATTTCTCTGCATCTTTCTGTGCCAAGTAGACTGGACATTTATGTTCCATGAAAAAAGAGGACAAAAGAGGACGCTGGTTTTCACAGAATTTGCCAAGCTAATTTTTATGTGTTGATTCCTATTTGGAAAGAATGGCTAGAATTTAAGCAGAAATACAATGCATCTCACAATGGTGGTGAAGACCGAGCAGTCATTCGCCATGCCCGCTCAGTCTGCTGTTCAGAAGTTGTTGATGGGTGCTTTCAAGGGTTTTTTCTCTTTAAACTGTGTCCGGACTGAACAGCCCTTCAAATACAGGACTGTCTCCTGGAAGGCAGAACACACGACCGCCTTGCTGCTACCTGCTGTGATCACGGGTGTCTTCAGTGATCAAGAACAGCATAAATCAATATTTTGTCCTCATTCTGCTGTTTTTGTTTGCATTTTTCTTTTTCTTTTTTTCTTTACAGAAGATGAGGTTAATTATTCTCTTCTCACATTAAGGCCATATAATAAGAATTAATTGATTACCTTCTGTAAAGCTGCTTGAAACCAACAAAAAGCAGAACAGGGCATTTATGTCATCTTTCTCTCCTCTGTCTGCTTTCCTTGCCAGGGACTAGTTCTGAATAAATTGTTTGGGAGCAAGAAAGCATTAGTCAGGAATCCTTATATTTGTGAAGCATCAATTTGGCATAAATGTGCCCTTTTCTTTGTGTCTTGATTATGCAAAGTAAATATCTCCAAACACCGACTATGCAAATAATTTGGAATTAATTTTCTGTTCAGGTGGTGGGAGAAGTTTAAATTTATGCTAGGAAGAAAATAAGCAATTTATTTCCCCAAGAACTGTCACCAAGCCTTTCTTTCTGTCTTTTTGTTTAACCTGATCCTCTAGGACAAAGCTTCCAGATTGTGCTCTTTTTTCACAACCATCTCTGCACAGTGCCTTCTTAACTGCAGGGAATCCCTAACAGAACCAGTAAATAAGTAACTCACGAATTAAATTAGCCCACAGCTATCTTAAGCAAATAACCTACAAGGGAAATTGTGTTATCTAACTGGCCAGTTGATGCTTGGATTTTTCCAGCTTTAAGAAAGAAATTAAATGGGGAGGCAGTGTATTACTCGCATTCCAAATCCTCTGGAGCAGATAAACATTATCATGAAACTGGCCAAGGATGAAATTTAAATAAGTGGTGATTGGAAAGGATGACAGCAAGAGTTCCCAACCCACAAAAACAGACAAATTAGTTTAATTAACTGCAAATTTTGGAGTACAAAGATATGGGGGAGTTATTTAGTTTGTGTAATGCATTCTCAATATTTCTGTAAACAGATTAGGCAAAGAAACACAGGCATATAATTATCCTTTTTCAAAGAAGAAGGAGGAAAGAAGCTAGTGCTACCACAAATTATTTCACATTATTTTGAGTCACTGTCACTTTGTGGTTCCAACGTGGGTTACAGATTCATTCAAGTTTAGTGCAGTTGTTGAGCGAAGGAGAAGTCTTTCCCCACTGAACGTGTCTTCGTAGCATTCTGCTTGTGGCACAAGGGCCCTGCGTGACTGTCGCATGGACAGGACGATGAAGCCACACATAAACTCGTGTTGCATACTATTCCTCCAAGAGTTTTGGTTTGTGCAGTTCTAGTCCAGTCAGTCAGGAGGTGCAGGAGCATGAAGATTAAATGCAAAGATGTGAAGCAGCAACCGGACAGATGGAACTTCTCCATCTAGCTTTTTATTCCTGCCACATTCACATTTGGTTGCAATACACAACACACTTCTGGTTAGCTTTTGATCTTATGGCCACCTTTGCCACCCTCATGGCAGCCTGAAGGACATCTAAGGACTCCCAGTGCAGCCAGACAATGGGGTGGTCAAAAGAATGCATCTGGGAGGTGACAGGCAGTTTTCTAGGTGGGTGGGTACCTGGCGTTAGGTGATCACTAGGTTGGCACAAGCTTCATATGCCTGGGATTCATTTAGTCACCGAGCCCTTGAGGTATTTGGTTCCATGATTGGTCTTGCTAGTTAGATTTTAGTAAATGCTCCTGGCCTGATTCTGGCTCTCCAAAAGTGCATGTACTTGTTAGTTTGAAATACTGTTGTAGAGAAGTTAAACTTTTCTTTTGCCTAATTATTGGACCAAATGGAAGTGAACCTCTCACTTAAGAGAAATGAGAAGGCATGTACAGATTTACTTATGAGCACCAAAGCATGGAAGTTAAGGCAGCCCTGGCATTTGCACAAGGAATAATTAACATGATCCAGAATGTTACATGGTGTGTTCTTTTAGCTCTTAGCATTTTCCATTCAGCCTGGGCATTTAGTTGCCAGCAAATGGGAGAAACACTGAAGCCTGTGATGATCTTCATTTTTTTTTTTTTTTACATATATATATTCCTCCAGCTTTGCTGAGAACTTCCTCCAGCAGAAAGTAGAGGAAGGAACAAGAGAATAGCTATCCTTGATTTAATACTAACAGGGATGACCACAGGAACCCTGAGAGAAAGTGACCATGCAATACTGGAGTTCTCAGTTATAAAGGAGACAGAGGTTAACTGCAGCTAAAATTGTACCCTGGACTTCAAGAAAGCCAACTTGAACGAACTCAGAAACATGGTAAGTGAGGTGCCATGGCAACTCACCCTTAAGGGCAAAGGAGTTCAAGAGGGCTGGGAAATCTTGAAAAAGAAGCTTCTCCAAGCACAACTATGAACAATTCCAACAAGAAAACAGTGCAGAAGACAACAGAGGAAGCCCACATGGCTCCACAAAAAGTTACGAGACTGTCTGAAAGGAAAAGAAGAACATGTAGAGGAGGTGGAAGCAGGGCCAGGCCCCAAAGGAAGGATATAAGTGAATAGTAAGGAATCACAGGGACAACACTGGGAAGGCTAAAGCAGGAAATGAACCAAGAATAGCAAGGGATGCCAAGGACAACAAGGAAGCCTTCTTCAGATACGTCAAAACCAAAAGTCATATGAAAGAGAAAGATGTGGATGGCAAAGTAGTAGCAGATGACAAGGAAAAATCAGAGGTGCTCAGTGCTGACTTCCTGCTTCACCTCAATCTTATCCCAAAAGAACATCTACAACAAAGACGATGTGCAAACTGAAAGTGAGGGATGGCAGCCCAGGATTGACAGACAAATGATCAAAAAATACCTAGATGGAATAAGCATGTTCAAATCTCCAGGGCCTGATGAACTCCACCACAGAGTCATAAAAGAGCTGGAGGAGGAACTCTCAGAACCACTGGCTATTATCTTCAATAAATCATGGAGAACAGGAGACGTGCCAGACAACAGGAGAAGGGCCAATGCTGTCTCCATCTTTAAAAAAGGGGAAAAAGATGAACCTGGGAACTATAGACCATTTAGTATGACATCAATCCCAGGAAAAAATTTGGAGCAAATTATTAAAAAAGCCATCTGCAAGCATCTTGAAGAAAATTAAGTGATTAATAAAAGCCAACATAGATTTATCAAGAACAAATCCTATCAGACTAATTTAATCTCATTGTTTTGACTGGGTAACCTCCCAAAGTGGACAGAGGAAACACTGTGGACATAATCTAGCTTGACTTTAGCAAAATTTTTGACATAGTGCTGCATGACATCCTGATAAGCAAACTAGTAAAAAGTGGACTAGATAGAAAAACTATTAGGTGGATCCAAAATTGGCTGCTCATCAATGGCACCTTCTCAGACTGGAGAAAGGTAATTAGTGGGGTATCACCACATGGTTCAGTCCTGGGCCCAGTGTTCTTCAATATATTTATTATGATTTAGATAAGGAAGTACCAGGAATGCTAATCAAATTTGCAGATGATACAAAAGTGGTTGGAATAGTGAACACCCTGGAAAACGGAATGAAGATCCAGGGCGATCTTGATAAACCTGAATGCTGGGCTGAAAGCAACAGAATGAGATTCAATAGGGACAAGTGCCAAGTCCTCCATCTAGGAAAAAGAAACCAAACACGTTGATACAAGATGGGGAATACGTGGCTCAACAGAACTGAAAAAGAAAAAGACCTTGGAGTTGTTATGAACAACAGGCTAAATATGAGACAGCGATGTGATGCAGCCGCCAAAAGGGCAAATGCTATTTTGGGATACATTAACAGAAGTATTACTTCCAAATCATGAGAAGTAGAGGTTCCCCTGTACTCCTCACTAGTCAGACCTCACCTGGAATACTGTGTCCAGTTCTAAGCACCAAGATTTAAGAAAGAGACAGAAAAAATAGAAAGGGTCCAGAGGAGGGCAACAAAAGTGATCCAGGGTTTGGAAACACTGCCCTGCGAGGAGAGACTGAGAGAACTGGGCATGTTCAGCCTTGAGAAGAGAAGACTGAGGAGGGACATGATATCCCTCTGTAAGTACCTCAAAGGCTGTCACAAAGAGGAAGGTCAAGATCTCTTCTTGCTGATACCAGAGTGCAGGACACGGAATAATCAATTCAAGCTGCAACCACCCAGATTCAGGCTGGACATCAGGAAAAGCTTCCTCACTGTCAGAGCAATACAAAAATGGAACCAGTTGCCTAGAGAGGTGGTGGGCTCTCCCACACTAAAGGCATTCAAAAAGACACTGGACAGCCATCTGAGTGGGATGGTGTAAACTGGCATCCTGCAACAGCAGGGGGTTGGACCCACTGTTCTTCTTGGCTCCTTCCAACTCTGCTAGTCTATGATACACACACACACGCACATACATTTGGCAAAATAATGGATGACAAGGTGGAAGCAGTCTCATTAGCACTTACCTTTCCACTCACAGATAACAGTCTCCAACAATGCAAAATCAAGTTTCACTTTTCTGTTTTCCTCCTCAACATGCATAGTCAAATTTGGAAGTAAACTTTTGCTTCTAGGTAGGAATGGGTGGATTTCTAGCCTGTGCCTAGTTTGCAAGTGTGTATACATCTGTTTTGTCTTGGTGCTGCATTAATCTGTGGATTTAAAAAAGTCCATGTGAAAATACGTAATTTTGAAAGTATTTGCTTACAAAATAGACATTTCTAAAAGTATTTTTCTTCAGGGTACACACTCATAAGCACATTTTATGAGACCATGCTCATTTGAAACACATTTCTTTTTGAAGCTGAGACCGGCAGTGTAAATTTGGAGACGTGAAAAATCCAGAGGATG
The DNA here is from genome assembly GCF_004798865.1 of Varanus komodoensis. Taxonomy (NCBI): domain Eukaryota; kingdom Metazoa; phylum Chordata; class Lepidosauria; order Squamata; family Varanidae; genus Varanus; species Varanus komodoensis. The sequence goes on from NW_025336087.1 coordinate 52,999,816, forward strand.
GCTGCATTCTGATCCTCACATGAGGCTGAGCCAAGCAGATCAGGTTGGTTGCTTTGAAATAAGGACAGAGAGGCCTTGGTGGGCATCCTTGCATCCAGGTGGTCTGTTCCTGGCCTAAGGTCTTGTCAGCCAGATTTCCAGACAACTTCTCCTCTGAGGAGAGGCCACAACTCCACGGAAGGAGACACGCTCCACTTACAGCTCATCCCAGGAACACTTGCTGCCACTTCTGGGATCTACTCAAAGGTGATGTGAAAGACCTCAGCAAGAGAGCTGCCGCCCATCAAAACAGGCCAGTGGTCTGACTTGGAAGAAAGCCCGTTCCTGTGACCCCGATCCAGGAAGCCAGTTCCATGTGTGCAGTTGGCACAAAGTGGCATCAGGATGTACTTACTGCGGAGATTTCTATGCGGCATTTCGATCCATAATTAGTCGGTGCGGCTCACATCAATAAAATAAAACAATCAGCCATAAACAGGATCCAGGATACAAAATCAATAAAAAGCCAGAAGGAAGGCAACAAGTGAAACTACTCGGAAGTGCCAACGATGAAAATGTATTGCGGTCCCAGGGGGAGGATGGGCCCGTGCATTAGCAACATTGGCCACTCCTGCGTGACGTCAAGTGCTTACTAGTGCAATGGGGAATTGGGTGGTGTGGCAGCAGCAGAAAAGGAGAAGCAAGCAAGTTGTGTGAAGAGCGCATGTCTTGATCATCCATTCCTGGAAGGCATTGTGCAGTCTTGCTAAAAAACAAGCACACACTCCCACGGGCCTTCTCACTAACGGTGCTTAACCGTGTTTGTCCTTGCATCATGTAGCTGTTCCGTTCAGGACCTGGCACATGGTTGGCTGGCTGTATATGTTCAACAGTGGCAATAAGAATGGGTTGGACCAGACCCATCATTGCCATCTGCTCTGGAAGGCTGGCAAAACGTCTGGAGCAAATTTTCAGGTGGTGTGGAGGGAGGACAGAGCAAGGAAGCCTTGAGAGCGCTTAAAACTTGAATGCCATCTTTCCGCTCTCTTTAAGGTTGCCAAATCGAATGCTTTCAAAAACAGGGAGAGCCGGCATGGTGGCATCCGCTCTGTAGAACTTTGTGGGGCTGGCATACGATGGAACCCGGGGTCTTCATGATACTCAGTGGGTGTCTGGTTGTAATAAAGAAGATTTCCCTTTAAAAATGGAACATCAGCAAATCTGTTTCATTAATCTGGAGTAGCACAAGTAATTTAGTACTAAACCCATCCTACTCTGACTTTTCTTTCTCATGCACAGCCAGAAATCCAGGCCACAGAATTCCAGCTTCATCTAGGAAAGCTGTGTTTGGCCAATTTATGGCTTAATTTTGTGCCTAAAAAGAACCGTGTGTACACAGCAGGATGGAAATCTTCTTTGGAAGACTCTTTTAACACACAGCAAACTCTTCGCAGTGGAAGCGATTAGGTGATGCATATTGTTTATTCCCTTAGACTGTGTCACAGTGTCATAAAAACAATACTGTCAATTTAGATATTATGGAGGAGGCAACAGAGGCCTACTTGAGGAAAAGTACTCTGAAGTATTAAGCTGCTAATATATTGTGTGTGGCTAGCGTACAGCATGCACAATGACAGGACTGCCGCAGGAAGCTTTGTTTTCCAGACAAAAGGTCACTGTGATTATTTCTTTGTAGCATTTTGTTCCTAGGATTGCTTTTCTTTTAAACTGTCGTGCTGCAGAATCGTGGATTTCAATCTAACTTGCGACCCAAGAGAGACCGCAACCGTATGGCAGGCAAGTTCATTTAAGGGCCCCACCGAGCCCGAGCAAGCCCTCCCTCTGCCCCCAGCCTTCTGTGGTTTGCTTATTTTGAGTCTCACAAGAAAAATGCAGACATGCAACCAGGGGGCTTAGGACCTTGTAAAGGCATTTTAACTCGTTCCACAATTTAATTGACTGTTGAATATGAAACCTTGTAAATTCCAGCACCTGCCCTCGCAGGATGTGTAACGCTTGCAAACTGAGTCGAAGTATATAAACAGTGCTGGGGACGAGGAAGCCAAGTGAAAAAGTATTAACCAGAACCACGTCCCCTATTTGGCCCTCCTTCCATTTGCTTTCCCACTGTGCAGTGAAATGATGCAATAAACGCCTTGTGCTGATGCGGCAGTTTGGCCCGGTGTTGATGGGTGCACTTAAAACGCACGGATGATGAGGCATCCCTGGTGTCCAAGCTCATTGTGAGCAGAGTGCACCAGCTGTCTCTCCAACTGGTGATCCGGGGTCTTCCCAGATCAAGGCAATCTGATGCAAATCTGCTGTGAAAACGAAAATCCCTGCGGTGAACAGCCATGCTTTTCCAATTACCTCGTCTGCTGTGGTGTGGATGAAACTCCAGCAGGGACCGTGACAAATGCACTCGGAAGTTTCATTCCAAAACAAGAGCTCCTCCCATGGGGTGTGGAGGAGGTTCCCCCTCTCTGTGCCTTTCTCTGCTAACTGAACCATGGCTTCACAATCCAGAAAGCAACTGGTGTTTTTCTCCATGAAGAACGGAAGGGTTGCCAAGTTAAGGATCAAGTTTGTTACTTGATTAGAGGAGTAATGAGGAGTCCTCCTGTGTCTTGTACCATTTTCGAAACCATGCCTTGCCTATGTAAAGGAAGTCAGCAGTCCCGGCTGACACGGGCCTGTTTAACAGTCTCAGCATGTAGCTGGATGCAATGGGCACCCTTGAACTTCACGTCCGGAGCTGAAACTCCCCTGGGCTAAAGTTATAATTGTTCTGGAGCTGTCAAGGAGAGATGTATGGGTTTGTTCATGCCTACATGCTTTGGGAAGCTTTTCTTTTGACAACTGGCCTGCCAACCTTCCCTGGAGCTTTCCTGAATCATGGGGATTGCAGAAAGTGTAAGCTTCCCATATTTCTGTATTTGAGCTAGCCGAAGCTTGTTTCCATAAGCCCGTTCAGAAGGAATTCTCACTGTATACAGTACAGCTTTCCTCAAGAACTGCCTCCTCTCAAGACCTTATAGACCAATTAACACATAATGGCAGAAAAAGTGAGGTAAATTACTGTATGACTTGCTGGGTTGTGTTTTGTGCATGAGCTGCAGCTTCTTTGCACTGCCAGACTGATTATAGGTTGTTGTGTAACAAGCAAATTCAGACACTTTGGATTGTTTGTGGGTTAAAAAAATCTAATTGAGACTATGGACTAAGTGTAGGTCAACTTTGGGTTGCTTAACCATTGGGTAACACAGACATCTGGGTTTGTACATCACAGAACAACCTACAACTGGGCAGGCTGGAGGTTGATTAGGCAAAGGAGAAGCAGATCACACATGGTACACAATCTGGCAAACCAAAGGTGAATTAATCCAAGTTTCGCCACTCTTACACGCAAACCAGGTCTAAGAATTAATAGTTTGAATAACTGCCCATAGAAGTTGGACCATGTGTTCATCCAGGTCCACGTTGCCTGTGTAGACTGGAGGTGGCTCTCCAGGGCTGCTGCTTCAGTTCTGCCCGGAGATATCAAGACTATGGGATCTTCTGCATGAACTTCCTCCAGATCTTCCCTGAGAAGTTGTGCTGGTATGTGCGCAGAATCTGGTGCCCACCTCACCACACTTCCTTGAATTCTTCCTTATCTTCTACCCTTCACAAAACACTTTTCCTATCTCTGTCAGGTGTTCCAGGAATACGAAGAAATACAATGATGGGGTGAAAACAACCTTGGTGATGACATCAAGGGTCCACAGGGAAGGAAACCAAGGGAGGTGGAAGGGATGAGATTGGCGATCGTGTCATGTCAACAACATGAAAGAAAGGATGGAAACTGCAAGCACCAAACTTGTAGAAGCGAGAAAGTCATTTGGCCCCCTCAGAAGAGCTGACAATTCAGAGTTAATGAATTCCTTCATGATTCACGAAAGGAACCCATTCAGATGACTATTTGGACTCCTTCAGATGCTCATGATGCTAACGGGTAGCTTTTATACAAATGTAATAACAAACAAAGAAATGAAGACGCGCATCTGTTGAGGATGCACTGGGAGCTTCCCCAAAGCTTCTCCAGCCACTGCAGCGGCAACAGAACAGATCAAGTAGCAGAGGAGGATGCTTCTAACGATTCAGGCTTCGATTTGTTCTTTGTTCTGAATCTGTCACCTCCACCATCCTCTCCACAGCGTCTGCTTCAATAAGACACATTAATTCGTATGGGGCCAGCCCGCCCTTCTACTTCTGCTGGACCATTCATCACCAGTGAAATATGTGTCTGTGCAGATATTTCAATGACTTGGGGGGATTTCTCAGAAATTTCAGGCTTATTGATGTATATTAATTGAGACAAGGTGGATGAGGCTCTCTCTGTCTCTTTTTTAGCCTCCTGTTTTATTTTTAAATCATTTAAAATGAAATCCTTGCCAGCGCTCATTGTAGCCTCCACCAGGAGGCTGGCACAAAGAGTAAAAGGAAAAAGCAACATTTGGTCATGCAGACATTGTGGTTGGAGGGTTGGACTGGGGTCTGGGAGACGCAAGGCCTAGTCTCCGCTTGGCCATGATGCTCACTAGGTAACTTTGGGCCAGTCACTGACTGTGGGCCTAATCTACCGCACAGGGTTGTTGTAAGGATAAAATGGAGAGGAGCGGGATTATGTAAGCAGCCTTGAAGGAATAAAGCTGAGATATGAATGCCATCTTGTCTAAACCCTTGCCTAAACTAAGGTAAGCCAACTCCCCCTACCCATTTCTACCCCCAGTACTGAGTTATTTTTATTGCCCCTATTCCTCAAAAGCCGAATGGTGGCCCAGTTTGATTGGGATCATGTCTTTCAGCAGCAATACCTGTGAATATTGTAGGGAGCTGGAGGATTACTTAATCTTATTAAATAAGATTTCATCTTATTTTCTTTAGTGTCATGAGATAGGTGTTGCAGAAAATGTGTGCTTTTGGATGATCAGAAAAAATTATCATGAACCAGGGTTTGTTATTTGCAATGGCTGCTTTTAAAGTTAGATGGAATTATGTATAATCATATTTATTAGTGGTATAAATGGTTTGATTTGATTCTTTACGTGGATTTATGTTGGGGGTTTCTTCTTCTGCCTCAGTTGTTGCGACCTTTGATTTCTCACACATTTGAGTCAGTTTAAGTTCCTGGAGATCAAATCCAGATTGGATTGTGTCCCATGACTCCATACTTGATTGGGAGCCAGTTGATATAAAAGTAAATCAGAAGCAAGTGGTAATTTCCTACTGCAGGAACTAGCAGTGAGGATATTTACGGTCTGCCATCATTAAGTTCTGTTGGGGCCATATGTTAATAATACACTGCCGTTCTCCCTTCACAGAGCAACACGGCAGGGCAGGGCAGAGGTGTCCTGGTCTCCATGTGATCCGATGTCCTCTTGTCCCCCAGTGGGATGTTCACCTCTGGCATAACACACTCACTGCTCCTGCTGTGACAGCTCCCATCCCCTTCAGGGCTGCTCTGAGGATTAGAAGACCTTCCAAAGAAGACCAGGGTGGGGGCAGTATGGGGGAAAGCCGAGGAAGGGAACGCTCCACTGCATGAGCAGAAGTCGACTTGCACCCACTGGCTGCCACCCAGAATAGTTCCACTTTCCAGCCAAGCTTTCCTCACTCCCAAAGTATCAAAGAGCAACATCACTAGATGGGTAGAAGCAGCTCCACATGTTGGACAACCACATGCTGGGAATTACATGAGCGGGGCTGGCTAGAGCTGGGGGGACAGACTAGATGGCCTGGGAGGCCCCTTCTGACTCACGTTGTTTCTATGTTCCTAACTTATTAGAGGTGCAAGGGTCAGGGCTCTATTTCAGGTATGTTAATTTACAGTAGGTGTGTATGGTGCTTAGTTACAGCATTATCCTTTAGGATTGTCAAGAAAAATCAATCTCAGGCTCTCTCATATTATCTCGTCTCATCAGTACCTTGAGAAAGCTCAGGTAAGAGTTGCTCCTCTTTGGTAGTAAATGGCAACTGTATTTTCTGATTTCTACAGAGGAGCTGATTAAAAAAAATCTTTTATTTTTCAATTAGTTGCATGACTGCACTCCAGTATTTACTGTAATTGTATTAGAGGTGTCAGGCTAGTGTCGTTTTAAGGAAACTCAACTTTAAGAAATGTTTTATGAAAATATTAACCTCCGCTTCAGAAGTGATTTCTCTCTCCTTCTGTCCTCTGAATACTTTGGAGAGGACTGCCTCAGAATTATACATGGGGGACACTCTCTTCCAGTGTAAGTGATTCCCAAAAAACAAACACTCGTGCCTTTCACTCACTCATTTATCTGCAGCCAAAGCTGTCTTCCATGATACTTTCAGAAAGCATTGATTCTCCAGAACATGTTTCTCTCAGCATCACCGTTAGCAAATTTTGTTGTTTTGTGGCTTGCAAGTACATCTCCAAAATGCACCTTGCTGTAGCTTTACTGTGTACATTTTAATAAGGCAATCAACTTGCTGAGCTCTTAGCTGCAGCTTTAATGTGTGGTCTTCTCAGGAAAGTACTTGGACTAATGTTTCAGTCCAGTAGTCCACAATCACGGTCCAGCCTCAAAGCTTGGCTTGGCTCTCTCACTTCTTACTCCATAAAAGTACATCAGCCGTACTTTAAAAATGACTTTAAAATCAGTCCTAAGATGTATCTCTGAAAAAGAACCTGGTCTACAATAATGAAAATAATGGGGGTTTGTGTCTGACTGTCCATCCATCAGCACTGATTTGCCAAGACAGTGAAACCCAGACTCCTGAAACTTCAGGGTCCCCTTGCAGGGTGAATCCTGGGTTTGTTTTTTTGGCTTTCAGAAGATATTGATTAAATTAATTTAAATATGTCCATGTTGATGCAACCTCTGGCGATCTCTTGACCAGAAGAGGCCAACTGTTTTTGCTTCACTCACTGTAAGCTGCCCAGAGACTTTTTTAGTAATTGGGATGGAATACAAAAACCTTAAACAGACAAATAAATAAACTTCCATAGCCAGGATATAACTTTGTTGGCCCAAACAGGTTGAAGCCAAAGCAGGGAGAGAATTGTCCAGTTGCTCCTTTTCCCCTGCTCCATTCAGGGGATGAAGAAGACAGACTCTTCCTTGGGGGGTCCATCAGGGTGCCCCATGGCAGGGAACATGCCTAGGAGGTGAAGTGGGCATGGCCTCACTCAAGGGCACTGCATACAATCCACCAATGTCACCAGCAGTGACAGCTGTGTAAGTTTATTAGAAGCCTTTGCTGTATCTGACTCAATGATATCCTAATTTGCACAAGCCTGATTTGCTGTGCAAGCCATTCATTAGTTTTAAACACAAACTAAATTTAGTAAGCAAACTTTGCATGCAATCAGTTGAAACTGCACTGACAATCCTCAAGCAGGATTAAGTTAAAAGTCTAGTTCAGGCCTAATGTTAAGCTCTGGGCTGGTATTATGAAGAGGATCAGGCACAAGTGCTGGAAAAGAGCTTGGAGAACACCCTGGGCAGGTGGAAAGATAAACCAGTGGTCTGAGATCAGATCCAGGCAGACTGGAAGCAACAGTGATGAAATGGAGGCTGTGATACTTCAGGCACTTCCTGAGTAGATAGTGCTGACTGGAGAGGGCAAGAATGCCTGGGGAAGCTGAAGGCAGAAGAAGGAAAGGGGCAAATATGAGGTGGATCAACAGCATTTATTATTTATTTATTTATTTATTTATTTATTTATTAAAACATTTTTATGCCGCCCCATTTGCCGAAGCCTCGGGGCGGCTTACAACAATAAGTTAAATAGTCATAATCATAAATTAAAAATATAAACATTAGAATAAAATATAAACATACAATATAAAATAAGCTGCCCTGGCCAGATAAAATTCAATAATTAAAATTCAATAATATTAACATTTAAAATGCTGCTTAAATAAAAAGGTCTTCGCCTGGCACCGAACAACAAATAACGACGGCGCCAGGCAGACCTCTCTGGGGAGCGCATTCCATAACTTAGGCGCCACCGCTGAGAAAGCCCTCCTCCGAGTACCCACCCTCTTAATTTCTTTCACGGAGGGTTCCCGGAGAAGGGCCTCTCTCGCAGATCTCAAGGGGCGGGCGAGCGTATATGGATGTAAGCGCTCCTTCAGGTAACCAGGACCCAAGCCGTTTAGGGCTTTATAGGTCATCATCAACACCTTGAATTGGGCTCGGACTTCAATGGGAAGCCAGTGAAGCTGACGGAGAACTGGGGTCATGTGAACATAATGTCCAGTCCCCGTCAGCAGCCTGGCAGCTCTATTTTGAACCAATTGAAGTATCCGGACCGTCTTCACGGG
>NW_025336087.1:53008232-53037269 GCF_004798865.1 Varanus komodoensis
AACCAGGACCCAAGCCGTTTAGGGCTTTATAGGTCATCATCAACACCTTGAATTGGGCTCGGACTTCAATGGGAAGCCAGTGAAGCTGACGGAGAACTGGGGTCATGTGAACATAATGTCCAGTCCCCGTCAGCAGCCTGGCAGCTCTATTTTGAACCAATTGAAGTATCCGGACCGTCTTCAAGGGTAGCCCCACGTAGAGCGCATTACAGAAGTCAAGACGGGAAGTCACCAGCACGTGTGTCACTGTCGTGAGGCAGTCGTACTCCAGGTAGGGGCGCAGCTGATGGATCAGCCGAAGCTGGAGGAAAGCGCTCCTCGCCACTGCTGTCACCTGAGCTTCCAGTGAAAGCTCCGGGTCGAGGAGCACTCCCAGGCTGCGGACCTTGTCCCTAAGAGGGAGTGCAACCCCATTCAGGACAAGGTTCAATTCACCCTCACCGAAGCCTGATCCGCCAACCAACAGGACCTCCGTCTTGTCTGGACTGAGCTTCAGCATAAACAAAACCACAGTCTTGAGTGGAGCAGGGCTGAGCAGGGCTGTCGGGGACAGGACATCTTGGAGAGCCACAAAGGGTTAGCTCAAACCCAGGCAGGATGGGAATTTAAACTGCCCTGGCCAAGGGGTAACTTCCACCAGAGATGGACTCAAGGGCACCATCTGGGAACGGTCAGCTCTGAGAAAGAAATATGTGCTTGCTGACAGCTGGGTAAGTTGGTACCTTGGAACTGGAAGGTGAACATCACCCCACTGGCAAAAGTCAGGAAGGGGGTTTAAAAACCCGGGGGCTGAAAAGGTCTTTCGTCTTCTCCCAGGTGCTGTACTTGGAGGGAGGTGCCCTTCCCTGACAATCGAAGAGTCCTGCGTGGAGTCACCTGCCCTACGTAAAGAGTAGCCAAGGGCCGCCTGCCTCGTCTTCCTGCTCTGAGCTGCAACGAGGAGTTTGTGGGTACAGGGTTGTGGCTGGTCTTGGGGCAGTGATGCCACTATCCACTTCCCCCTTCTCTTTTCCTCTTTTTGAACACCTTTTTGCTCTCCTTTCTCAGTCTTTTAATGAACTGTTTTTCTACTGAGTAATGTTAGGGGGAGTCGTGGTGCCAAACTTGGCGCCTTGGCCACAGAGCTGGGGAGGCACTGGCAACCTCACCCCCTGCTGGGAGGAGAGAGGGAAGGGGCATTCTCTAGTGTAACCTTACAGGAGGGCACTCATCCATCAGGTCTCCATAATTCAGCGGTGCCCTGACAACACGTAACAACAACGGGCATGAGTTGGGGCTGGCATGCTGCTAAACCGGGTTCACAGTAAGTTCAGATCCCGGTTTATGAGCTAACTGAGGTTCGAACAAACCACCTTCCCATACATAGATGTGAATGTAAAATGTGACTTGCTCTCGATGGGAAAGTTTCGTGTCTAAAGGGTGGGGGAACAGCCTTGCTCATCTTCATCACAAAGAACTATGTCTGAACCAGACCAAAACCTCTCCTTTGGTATAGAAAACCAAACCAAGGAAGAGACAAAAACCTAACTGCTCCTTAGACTCATGCTGGGAGTTTATCATTTTTGAATCCTGGCTACCATCTTCCACAGTGATCAATTTAGGCAGCATCAGGGCTATTTTTGTCATAGAACGCACCGGAACAGCATTCTGGCACCTTTTTTTGACGGATTTTTCCAAGTGATTGTGAATCGCCCTGTCGGGCATAGCAGGTCGGTGGCAAAAATCATTAACATAGTGCCTGGGGGCTGCTTGTGTGTCAGCGCTGCTTGTGAGGGCGCTGCTCGGCTTGGGACGCTGCACAGCTTGGGATCGGTCATGTGGTCGCGTGCTGAGTGCTTACTGCTGGCGGTGACCATTATGTTTGTGTGTGTGTAGAGTGACTGGCTGCATGCAAAAGGTAAATAAGCTCTTTATTTCAAAAAAAGTTGGTGAATTGAAAATCTTTTTTAGTGTAAAATTGTGACCCCTAGATGTGAATTCTGGCACTTTTTTTTTTTTTTACAAAAAAAGCACTGGGCAGCATGTACCTGGAAGGAAGTCGCACCAAACACAACACACCTTTCTTCTGTACAGGAGCGCACTGTGAGTGCCCTTGCGTATTCTTTGGAATGGAATGGGTTCCCCTGTGGATTTGCACAATGGGCAGGGCAACCTTGTGTGCTGCTGGAGGAGGCTGCTTGCCTCCAAGCAGATATTAATTCTGCAATGCAAAAGGCATGTATGACCAAAGCTGTGCCTCCAGGTAGTTATAAAGGCTCCATTTAGTCCCAGATGAATGCACTTTGAGCAACCAGTTAGCAAGGATGCTTATTCTGGAAATGTGTGTGAATTAGAAAATGGAAAAGTTGATTTAAATCACCAATTTATATTGCCTTGATTGAAACCACAGCACCCTGAAGTACCGTAAGAACAGACCACATAAATCAAGCACCGCAGGATTTAAGGAGGAGGCTGTGCAATAAAGGTGGGTTTCAGTGGGCTTTTTAAAAAAGTGAAATCATTTAGAGTGGATACTCCCATAGACTCTCTCCAAGTTTTAAGGAAACAGTTAGATATTTTTAAAGACTACTTTTACAATGACTCTGTATGATTGTGCTGGCTTTTAATGCATATTTTAGTCTGCATTTTTGTAGGCCACTTCAGGTTCCCAAATTTTAACATGGGGAGGGTGGGCAAGCCATTCTCTCTCTCCCCACCCCCTCTCTCTGCACACACACACACACACACAGAGAGGGAGAGAAAATCATACACAAGTAAGCATGCTTTATTCCTGTTTAAATAACCCTTTTATTTGCAACACAATGGAAACAACAACCAACCAACCCTGGGAAGGGATAAATAAATTCATGTGCTGAAACATACCCATACAGAGTAAGATTTACCTATAGGGAAATGAAAAAGAATCACAGGGAAGGGGAGAAAAAGAATTACTTGTTCTGTTTCAAATATACATCTTAATATGAGCAGTCCGAGTACGTGACCATCCAAGTAAGCATGCACATGACTCTCATTTTTATTCATGTTTTATTTAGGAACCCATAAAGCAGGGCTGGTTCTGAAGCAAAAGGGGGATCCCGAGCAGCCAGACACAGACTGACTGCATGAGATGGACCTCTCGCTGTTGTGCGGGTACAGGGGCTGCCCTGGCTTCAGGTCGGCATGGGCTGCTTGCAACGATGAGTGCTCCTGCTTAAGCATTGCTGGGACTGGAGCTGATTCCCGGAAGTGCATTGGGCCCTGAGAAGAAGAGCTGCAATCCCCTGAGGCGGATGGCTACGGTGTCGGTAGGGTGGTGCATCCACCCTGGGTTTTAGTCTGAATATTTAAGGAGATATTTATGGTGCTAAATCCCAGGGCCCCCCTGGGGCTGCAGCACCATGGATAGCTCCCTCCAGGTTCCGACTGAGCCCACGAGCACCTGCGCTGCCCCACTGAGACTGGGGCCACCAGCCACCGCCTCTGTGGCCTCAAGGGCCAAATCTCGGTTCTGCACAGCCCCCAGGCCTGCTGCCGCACGCGGGCAGCCCAGTGGATGCAGAGGCAGGAAGGGCGCAGGGGTGTGGTGATCTGCAGGTGAGCAGCTCCAGGCGGCGAGGTCATCTTTGCTTCCTGAGCGGCGGCAGCAAGGGCACTCTGACGACAGAGCCCAGCTCACCTCTCCTCTGCCAGGAGCTGATCTCGAGGCCCCTCCCACCATTTGCTCCCAGAGCCTTTATCGGATTTAAATGAAGCACTGTGCAGGGGGTCACTAAGCTAAGCCCGCCCCCCGCAGGGATGCGAGAGGCCGGCTTCTCTGTCCCCTGTTCGCAGGCTTCCCCGTGGGGCAAGATCGGGGAGTGGGTGCTGGACGAGGAGAGCCAGGCCCTCAGCTGCAGGATCTTCGTGCTGTTCGCTCTGGGGGCCGGGCCAGTCCCTGTCTTGAGGTGGAATCCGGCAGCTTCTTGAAGCAGCATGTTGGTGCGCGCATCGTGTGTGCGCGTGTGCCAGCGTGGGTGGGATTGGGACAAGGTATTGGTGGGCAGACCGGTGAGTGCCACACGGCCTGTCCCGGGCCTCCTCCTGCTCTCGGGTGTGGCGAATGGTGCTGCCCCGTCAGACGAGTCAGCTGCCCATCCAGGCGGCATCTCTAGGAGGAGGGGAAGGAAAGGGGCCATCTTGCCCTTCCCCTCAGCCAGCACAAGGAGTAGCAGAGGCTCTCCAAGAGAGTGGCCAGAGGTCTCCACCAACACTGCTCCCTGCAATCCTTTTTATTAGCAGTGGTAGTGAATAAACTAGCAGTTTCTTCATGTTCTCCCGGAATGCTCTGACCCCGGAAAAGGATTAATTGCTTGGAGGGGCGCGCCTGGATTTCTCATGCCACTAGCAAATCTATGAATTATCCTTTCTCATGCGTCTAGTAAATCTGTGAATTATCCCAGTGAATCCTGACATTCGGTGCATGTCCCCTCTCATCCGTACACTGCAAATTTCATTGCCGAAATGCCATTTCATTGTTAGTAGCAACTTATTCTTCAAGTATGGATCCTAATGCAGTCAAAATGGTACCGTGTGCTCACATGCACACACCCACACCAGGGTGGGGGGTGTTATTACCTGGTCTAGGGGATGTCAAGTTTTGCAAAAATGCAGAGAAACTTTAAGGAAAAAGTCTGCGGAGGAGAAACTCCACAGTGGGAGTGGGACGCTCCTGCAAACCCCGGTGACTACTGACCATGATCAGTGGATACAGAATGCAAACTAATTCTTGGGAGCAGGGATGGAAAACTGAAGGGGGGCATGGTGGGAATGGGGGAGGGAATGAGGACTTCTGGGGCAGGTCACAGAGGGCTGGCTGGGACCTGTAGTGAGAGCACTCCACAACCCCAGGCTCCAGGCTCTGGAGCCACATAAAATATATCCATACTAGATCAACTAGTAAAAATGAGTACCTGCCAGTTATATTGTTATTTTTATATTGTTATTTTTGTATTTTATTTTATGTTGTGAGTCGCCCTGAGTCTTCGGCGAATGGGGCAGCATAGACATGTTTTAATAAATAAATAAGTATATTCTGTATAGCCTGAAATGCCTGATCCTGCCTAGTCTTGGAAGCTAAGCAGGGTTGGGCCTGGTTGAAATCTGGATGGGTGACTTGAATCCTACATTGAGCAGGTGGTTGGACCCCATGACCTGCTAGGTCCCTTCCAACGGTATGTCTCTAGTCTGATACCTTCCTCATCTGTGTGGAATAATAATCTGAGTGCCAACTAAGAGCGGACGTCCTGGTTGGAATGAGGGGATCGGTAACCCCAGGCATTAACATTCAGCATAGCCCACCATTCAGGGGTGTTGTGAAGGTGCAGGTTTTGTGGTTTGAGCTTCTTGGAGAAAAGGTAACATAAATGTGTCTGATTCATTAAAATTCTCCCCTTGGTCTGGGAGTTCCAGTTTAAAGCTGCTTTCAGTATTTGGTTATGCACGCACATCAGACTTAAAAATGTAATGTTCCCCTCACAACTTCTGCGGATGGTATCCATGTATTTAAATTGCCCTTAAAATAGGGGAGGGGTGGACATAAACATGAATGCATAAAGTTGGCTGTCCTTTTAGAGAAAGGTTTGTTTTTGAAGGCCATCCATATTCCATACCCATTCTTGATTTAAAGCCATAAGAGAAAGCAATTAGAAGTCAGTGCACCTAATTATGTTCTAATTAGAAAGTTTAATAGAAGCATCTAAATGAAGATATATGATGCCTTTTAAATGCAAGTAGTGAAGACTGAGTAGCCTAGCATAAAAATGCCTAATATTATGAGCAGGCAACACAAGTCTTTCCAAAGAGGAAAGGATAAGAAGGAAGATGAGAATGCTTGGTGGTGGATTTTCAGAAGGAAAGGGGTTTGGGAATAGCCTTCGGATAGGGATGGGTGCTCTTTGTCTCATTTGGGTTGGGAAAATTGCATAAATCAAGTGGTGATCAATCACAAGCTTTGTGAAAGCTCCCCTCAATTTGTGCAAAGGTTCCAATTGCAGCAACTTTCCCCCATAGAGTAAAATGGAGCTGATTCAGTCCACAGAGAAAATGTATGCAAATGAGGAAATCCATGTAAACAGAACCAGGAGTGAGGAATGAGATGAACAGGAGCATGTGTTTGACGGTGTACACAGTTTCAGTCAACATGTACTCACATTCCTGTTCTGACATTTGAGCGGAGTATGTGTACACATTTTGCAAGCAAGACCGAAAAGGCACCTGGTATTATCTGTGCTACATAATGAAAGTCTGTCTGACAAAAAGAACTGCCTGAGTCAGAGAATCATTTCTGAGACATCAGCAATATAATCCAGTATGGCAAACCCGATCTTTCTCTAGTAGGGAATACTCCTTTTTATATCCCATTACAGTTATTACATTCTTTGGGGATACTTGAACTGTGCAGCTATTTCGCTTTCTCTGCTGGGTACTGGGCCTTCCCTATGCACACTCATTATTGCAGTTAATTAATGTTTGACTGGCTATGAATCTTTGATTGTCGCAGGCTGAAAGAAATGCTCAGCAGTTTCTCAGAATGTGTCTGAGCCCCTTCAGGGTAATTCCCATTCAGATGTTCTGCTACCATGCTCTGTCTCAGTGAAAGCTCATGGATTAATATAGGAGGGGATACTTTCAGGTTCTGGAGTCTGATTCCATGGAGAAACCAGTTTACCCCATCACAAAACAGCACACTTTCCTCATGGGCATCCGGACACAGAGGCCCTGGGTTGAAAGCTGTGCATGCGTAGCTGGGAGAGAGCATAAGAGCGGTTTGCCACTATCTCAAGGGGTCTTTGCTAAGAGCAGCACCCAAAACCTGCCCCCCTTTGTGGGTTCCAAGCATGAAACACAACAGCAATCGCTATCCCCAGTGAAACAGGAGTCCTTGCAGGCATTTCCTTAATGTACAAAAGCAACCCTGTAATTGAATGTTACTCTAGGTAAGACAGGTGGCCTTCGGCATCACTCCTAAGGCTGGGAATGTACTTTGCAAAGGTTTGTGGGGAGGTTTGGCCAGATAAATGGGCCAACCCAGTTGTGAGCCGCCCCGAGGCTTTGTTGCGATGGGGGCGGCATAAAAATGTTTTAAATAAATGAAGGTGGCGCCTAAGTTATGGAACGCGCTCCGCCGTCGTTATTTGTTTTTCGGCGCCAGGCGAAGACCTTTTTATTCAAGCGGCATTTTGACTGTTAATATTATTGGATTTTATCTGGCCAGGGTGGATTATTTTATACTGTATTTTTGTATTTTTAATTTAATGTTTATATTTTTGATTTATATTATAATTATTTTAACTTACTGTTGTAAGCTGCCCCGAGGCTTCGGCGAATGGGGCGGCATAAAAATGTTTTAATAAAATAAATAAATAAATAAATAAATAAATAAATAAATGGCCTCTGGGAGTCAGCCCCCTTGATGGCAGCGGGTTGCCTTGGAGCTGGATTGAGGAAGCTCCCCTGTGGCGCGTGAGTTGCGCCTGCGACGGAGTTCATGTTTCTACTTGCCCTTTGTGAACACTGCCTGTCTTCCAAGCTGCTCTTCCCTGGCAGATTTGTCCTCCTCCTCTTGCTCCTCCCACTGTAAGTAACTTTTGGGGCTTTTTCCCACTCTCCAAACTCAGGATGGAGCTTCTTGTCCATGCAGGGGAGGTTAAGTGTCTGCTGCGTTTTTGCTGGGCATTGCTGACAAAGAAATGGCTCCTTTCCTCTCTTCAGCTCAATCACTCACTTCTCTCTAGCTTTGATCCTTCCCAGATGACTCTCCTCCTTGTGCTGCTCTGCAGCCTTTCATTCCTGCCCTTAAATAGCCTCCACTGTACCTCCAGGGCTGGCACCTTGTCAGTTACGCCTTCCCTCTTCTCCTGGTCTCTGCTCTGCAGTAGATTGAGTTGGCTCCCTGGTTGATGAAGAAGCGCCTCAGTCAGCATCACAGCCTCTGGAGAAGGCCTCCAGGAGCTGCTCCTCGCTCATGGGGGCTGCCCGTGAGTCCTTGGAGTGGGGACAGGCTGTAGGGCAGGTGATGGAGGAAACTTTCTCTCTGTTCCAGTTAATGGGACAAGCACGTAGAAGTAGAAACTGCAGGGAGGCAGAAAGAAACATAGCAACATAGAAACAGAGTGAGTCAGAACGGGCTTCCCGGGCCATCTAGTTTGAGCCCCGGCTCACAAAATGCCTCCCATGTACATGTCCAGCCTATCCTTGAATACCCTCACTGATGGGGCATCAACCACCTCCCATGGAAGCCCATTCCATACCCTTGGGGCCCTAACTGTCAGGAAGTGCTTCCCGGTATCCAAGTTGAGCCTTGGTTCCTTGAGCTTGGCTCTGTTGGAGCATGTCCTGCCCTCCTCTGCAGGGGAAAACAAGTCTCTACCCACCTCCGTGTGACACCCCCTCACATACCTGTATGTCGCCAACAGATCCCCCCTGAGTCTCCTCTTCTCCAGGCTGAAGAGACCCAGTTCCCTCAGTCTTGCCTCATACGGCATCTCCTGCAAACTGGCCACCAACCTTGTGGCCCTACGCTGCACTGACTCCAACCTGGCTATATCCTTCCTGTAATGAGGGGCCCAAAACTGAGCACAATACTCCAGTTGCAGATGCACCAGGGTCATATAGAGTGGCAGTAATACCTCTCTTGATCTAGAAGCCACACTTCTGGCTATGCAACCAAGGGTGGTGTTCGCCCTCTTGACAGATGTAGGTTCCCCTTCACTGAAGGTATTTAGCAGAGTCTGCATGACCATTTCAGCCAGGGATGTAGTTACATCTGTCTAGTTCAGGGCCTAGACGGACTAGTCCACCTTCAAGATAGCTCCCATTTATAAAATCCTATAATTCTGTTCCTCTCATAGTTTGGCCTTCCTCTCCCAAAAAGCTTAAGAGAGAAGTTATACAGTATATTACAAGTATTGCCATTTACACCCCATCCTGCCTTTTCCTTTAGGCAGCTCAACACAACCTACCTGGGTCTATCCAGGCACTCTTCCATCCAAGAACCAAACTTGCTTAGCTCTTGCAAGTTGCTGTTCCCCATATTGTGGGACTGTGCTTTATTTCAGCAATACGGAGCTTGCAGAAATCCAGCCACCATCAATCACATCTAGAAAGGCTATTTGTCAAGCTTATAAGATTTGTACAACAGCAGCATTTAGAAGGCCACAGGTTCCTCACCCCAATTCTGCAGTGTCTAATTGTTCAGTTCAGGAAAGACCTTAAAGCAGGGTGGGCAACTTGCAGCCCTCCAGATGTTTTGGCCTACAGTGCTCAGCAGTCCTAACCAGCATGGCCAATGTGAAGGGAACTGCAGGAAGAAAGTTGCCAGTCCCTGCTTTAACGTATGTACATTAGACAGCTTATATATTTTGTTATGAACAGCTACTGATCTCCTGGATTCTGCTGCTATGTGCTGGCAGGGCTGGTATCAAAGGGAGGCATTGCCAGTTGCTTGCCAAGGGCCCACACTCCAGTAGGACTGAAAAGGGACACTGGAATTGCTCCTCCTCTTCCTCACTGCAGCATGTGCTTCTAGCTGCCTCTCCTGGTGGCTCAGACAATGGCCATCATGAGAAGGAGGACCCATGGATGGCCTGCCTATTTGAAACATAGAAACAGAGCGAGTCAGAAGGGGTCTCCTGGGCCATCTAGTCTGACCCCCCAGCTCCAGCCAGCTCCGCTCATGACATGCCCACCATGTGCATGTCCAGCCTATCCTTGAATACCCTCACTGACGGGGCCTCAACCACCTCCCATGGAAGCCCATTCCATACCCTCTGGGTCCTAACTGTCAGTACTGCCCTAAGTACTTCCTAGCATCCAAATTGAACCTTGGTTCTCTGCCTGACCAGAAAGCAAGTGGTACTAGTGATCGGAAAAAAGATGTGGAGAAATTGAAGTTGATAATGATAACAGTAGGAAGGCAAACTCCCTGAAGGAAGGGTCCCATTGGATGCAGAGACAGGACCCACTTCTCCCAAAACACAGCATTCCAAGGTGGATATTTCAGACTCTGAACCTGAACTTGAGGAAGTGGTGGGGTTGGATACTTGGTGGAAATGTCAAGGATAACAAGTCTCAAGATGAGCCAAGAGGCTGGTGAGAATTAGACTGCTTCTGGTGTGGGTGGAGATCCTGTGCAACACAGAGGGTCAGAAGAGGAAGGACGTAACTTGGGATGATAATTAAGTAATGTGTGACGTTTTTGCTTTCTGGCCTCCAAGCAGCATGAACCTCCCTGAGGGTCAAGCCAACTCTGGTGGGGAAATTTGGGAGCAGCACTTGTTATGGCCAGATTAATTCCACAATCAGAGGATTTTAACACGACAGACGCCTCTGGCTAACACCCTTTACATTACTCCCTTTGTATCACCAAGCCAGTTTTGACTGGGTAACTTTCCATAATAAAGATCACAGTGAGAAGTTACTCCTCACAATAGAGTAAATGAATGAAGGGCAAAGGAGAGAGGCTGGGAAAGACTCATGCCATTGAAGATGACCTGCCCACTGGCCCTCCAGAATCTGGAAGCCAGCACATAGCTAACACTGGAACTGCAGTCGTGTGAAGGCAACGACAGACAAGCAAAGCAGGTCAGCCACGGAACCTCAGCAACGCGAACCATAGAAAGGAGCGAGGGTGCGCTGACATGGTTCGAACTGTCTCACACCTTTCCTCATCAATTGGAGCTCACCACGTAAAGCTTGTGGCTGTGCTTCAAATGGCCAACCATACGTCTGCTTGATCGTCTCAACCAAAGCATTGGTTTCACCAAGGAATGTTCTTGGTGGTTTTTCCAGTCTTAAAGTAGTGATATTAAGTGAACTGAGAAATAGAAAATAGGAAGTATTCTGCATTATTGAGATTCAGGATGAATATTTGGGACAATTTCAATACTACTTGAATATCCATCGGTATCTTAAGTTCCCTGCTCTTCTTTATGAAAAACTTTAGGATAAAGCAAAACTCTTTATTGAAGCTCTGAAAGAAGGCATTATGTGTGTTTTTTTTTTATCACCATGGGCACAACTTCAGATCCTTTTTAGTACTTCAAATTACTTAATTTGTTCTGCTTTGATTGGCCACTAAATAAATTTAGACAGGCCCCATCCATACAAGGGCCGAATAGTTTGCACCATCAATCAAGTGTGGGCTTTTTTGTGTTTCCATTTTATGGAATACCTCCTGCTTGTCGCTATAACTCTGCCCCCTCCCCTGTGCACATATGGGAGAGTGGATTAAACTAGTTAGCAGGCTAGATCGATTATATGCATTAGCACAACTGTTTTTCTCAAGCACTGAGCAAAACCAAAGACATTCATTATACCAAACAATTCCACTTGCTTCCTTTGCTAGGACTGTGCCTGGTAACTATCTTTTAGTAGATGGATGGCAATAACGTAATCATGTTGGATTGTGGTGTTTAATTGTTCTTTCTTGGGGGATTTATATCGATGCAAAATGATCAACATCCTGGTATAAGATTTCTTCACATTCCACTAGCCGAATTACAGCTTTGGTTAAACAGTTAAGAAACTCCTCCAGAAAAACAAAGTATTCTTATTTTTAAAAAGGGTTTCCAGGCTGCCTTTAGGGTCAAGCCATCACAGAGCAGCTTGCTTCATATCAATATGGAATCATAATGGAAAGAAAATCAGCACAAAATGATTAAACAACCCTTACAAACAATCTGAAAGTAGCAGGAAAAGCAGTAAGAATCAATTACACTAAAATAGCAGCAAGGCAAAAATAGCAATGAATAGCAACATCTGACTAAGGACAATATTGTTAAAAAGGATAAAATAATTTAGTACTGCATGAATGCCCTTTAGCGGTATACCTTAACATTGCCAGGTTGGGGATCTAGCATTTGTTTTAAATCTTCAGTATGGTAATTTATTTTAATTTATTTATTTCTATTCTTATCACCCTCCCTTGCTCCTACTTGCTTCCTCATTTAGACCAGCCAGCAGCTGTTGTGTAAATGCCCATTGGTAGATATTTTAGGTTTCTTGAGACACTTTGTCCCCATTTCATTTCATTTATGACATTTTAATACTACCCAATAGCTGAAGCTATCTGATCCGTTTGCAAAGATTAAACACCTTAAAATACATTACTTAGTTTGTGTGTATTAGACATATGTATACTGAAACAATTTTAAACAATTGACATTAAGCAAAATCTAGGACCTGATCGAAACATCATGCGGCCAATGTCTGCAAGAAGGGGAAGCTTCAGCAGTGGGGCAGTGTGGAAGAGACACTTCTGTCGCCCCCAGACAGATCCTTGTCAGCCTGAACCCGGAGGCATACAATCATCCACTGCTGCGTTTCATGCTCTCATTTATCTAGATGGTGTTTTTGGGACTGGTGAGAGGAAAGGAAGGAGGCTGAGGTGTCCCTTGCAATCCAGGCAACTCCACTGCCCCGCCTTCCTCTCATCCCTGCTCTGCAGCATGTCTCCTTTTTTCTTTTCCATGGCCCATTTGGGACTTTTGCAGGGGAAAAACTAGTGAAGTTCTGTCCACATCACCTGTGTGGGGACAAGGCAGGCCCTGAGCCTTCTTAGTCTGGGCACTGAGGTTGGAGAAACTTGGTGCTCGGACTCTGAACATTCCAGCGGTCTCCTTGTTTATTTAGCATTGCACCCTAAATAAATAAAACAAATAAAACTTGGAGAAAAAATTATAACCATTTTGGTGCCAGGTGGATCTTGTTGGGGAGATCATTCCATAACTCTTCTGACTTTCCCTCAGTGCTGGCACCTGGGGAAGGGCCTTAGAAGATAAACCAAGTGTACAGGTGGGATCGTGTCAGGAGAGGTGCTCTTTCAGATGTTGTGGTCCCACGCCATGGAAGGCTTCACACGCTGGTCCTTAGTTAATGTGGGAGGCAAAGCAAAGAAGGGTGTAAAATAATACAGGAGGCTTGGTACAACCCACCAAACACCGGATGAAGCATCAGATCTAGGCCAGAGACGAAGGTGTGTATTTAAGACTGGCACTGGGTCCATTATCCTACACCAGCTTAACATGGGGATGCTGCATAAGACTTGCTCACTTCCATCTCTTTTGCAGCAAGACTGTCATAAGGAGCTATCTGTGGTCCTTGCACAGAAGATGAGAGATGTTTCAGCTGATGCAGCTTCATTAGCACTTTTCTTTCCTTGACCAGGAAGGGCTCAATAGAAGGGCACACACATTGCCTGCAAGATGCCCCCCACAGACCTGGGAAAGGCCCCTATCTGAGACTGTGGAAAGCTGCTGCGGAGCGATCCAGGGCTCTACGTTCTAAATTCTCCAGTGAATTGAGAGCTATCTGGCCATGCGGCATTGTCTTGCTGATGTTAACACCCAGGGTCCTTTCAATGGAAGCATGTGCCCTCCTTATTCAAGTAAAACTCAGAGAGTACTGGGGAAGTCTCCTCAACAGTGGTGCATTCCGAAGTGTGGGTGCTCATTGGGATGCACCCTACAGCCAAAGAGGACCCAGAGAGCATCCAGACAGTCCCGTTGATTCACATTGAAAAACCACTTCTAGAAAAGTGGCTCTGTACCAGGGGCTGGTCCATTGAAAGAAGAATGGTCTTAATTTGCCCATTCAAGACTGAGCCCAGCTCTGGTGAGGAGTCTGCTAAGCTCAGAAGGAACATGGAATTTGGAGGGCTGCTGAAGGTGGCAGACAACGTCAGACCCCTCTGCCCTGCTGCACCATGTCCCCAGACCCTGGCTCCAGTACACAATTGCCTACCCTCCTCCCAGAGTGACCAGGCTGTGGGGCGGACACCCTATGGGATCTTTCTAGCCAAGCGAACCACATCCAGGATGCTGAAGGCTGGATGGGTTTAAGGTCACTACTGAGCTGAGCTGAGGTCGGTCTCAGGAAAGCCACCTGAGAAGATGGGGAAGCTGAGGAGGAGGCTGGCCTGGTGCCCACCTGTTACAGAGGGCAGTCCTCTATTTGCAGGTGTCCTCCATAACTTGTCTAGTCCAAGGCTGAGGAAGCATGAAGGGAGGGAGCCCCTGGGACCTTGAAGCTGCTCATCTGCAGGTAGCCCTGGACTGCAGACTGAGGGAGCACACGCATCAGCTGCCCAGCCTTCTCCACTCTAGTGCAGTATTTCTATCTCAGGGGCCCACCACACCCCTGCCCTTCCATCAAGGCAGCTCTTCCAGGCTGCACAGGGACCACGGATCGCTTCTCTCTTACGGGACGGAGACAGATCCAACGAAGCCAGTGTGGAGCAGTGAACCGAACTCTGGGCTTGAGCAGAAGGGAGGATCTCCATTGTCCACATCAAGCAATGGAACCTCTACATTTCCCCCCTGCCCTCTTTTGGTGTTCCTGGAACTGGGCACGAAGAAGAAACCGTCTTCCTTCCTTCCTTCCAAAGCAAGCCCTAGATTTTGTTAAATTGTACAGTATGTTAGCCCAGAGGTCCCGTAGCTCCTCAGATGGCAACTTGTATGGAAATCTGATAACCTGAGAATGATTTAGGTAGAATGGACAAAAAAACGGACAAGTAATGTTTTGATCACTTGCCTTCCTGATTCATAACCTGCAGCACTCACGAGGTCACCTGCCTGAACTCCCTTGCATAAATCCACTCACTAGGTTGCATTTACTGCTCCTGTTTCTAATAATAATCTGTAGGGCCCGGGCAGTCAGTGACGCCTCGGTCGCACACGCGGAGGCCTCTTGCAAAGGGGCACAACAAGCATTAATGCTAGCTTACTCTTCCTTAGCCCATTTGCCTGAGCTCCAGGTTCCTTTGCTTTTACTTTTGCCTTTCTTGAAAATCCTCAAGAAATTTTTATGTCTAGTTTTTCTGGCACTGCCTACCATAAATAAAGCACAGCAGCCTTGTATTTCCTTTCTGGAAGCAGAATTCCTCACATTCCCAGGTTGCCAGATCTCCATGGCAAACATTTCCTATTCACTTCCAATGCAAACCATTGTAAACGTTTGTCACTTGCGAAGTCTTATCTATTAAACTGTTTCTCTCCCACCCTCCAGTCCACCACAGACATTTTGCAAGAGGCAGGAATCCCGTCATTTATTAGATTTGTCCTTTCTGTCATTGTATAGCTCTTCTTTGGACATCACATTAGTACAGTCTTTTTTTTTTTTTTTTGCTGGCTATAAGGGGGCCCATCTCCTATTAATAATTCTTCTCTTCCTTGCAGATACTTCCAACAGTCCCACAGGACTTGTTCTTGATCTTCTGGATCTCGAAATACCTTTCCTTTTCACTGAATACTGAGACTGAGGTGAACTTCAAACGATGGCAAAGTGTGTCACACTGGATTTCCCAAGCCTTTTCTGCTTTTCAACACAGAATATCAGTACCAACTTCACAGCTGAGATGACTCGCGCTGAGATGATCTCGTCTGAAAACAAAATGTGCTTGTATGTCGGGGTTTTGCAACTGACTGAACGTCCACTAGAGGTTAGAGTTGGGCTGCAGAGGCGAGGCTGAAATGCTAGGACTTGTTTCCACTTGTTCATCAAATCAGCATTTCAGTTTTCATCTCCTGACAATGTAAAGTCTGGGCCTCCCTGAAATACATCAATCTGTCGGCAGTCTCTCAGAGCTGGTATAACGTAGCGTGTTATGTCTGTCTCATTGATTAGTGACCCTTTTAAAAGACCTAATGCTGAAAAAGGAAGGCGTTTGAAGGAAAATACAAGCAAAACAAGCAAGGCACTAAAGCATTTTTTAAAAAATTAGTCAATGGCCATGTTAAAACATGTCCCTCCCTCCCCGCAAATGGAGTGGGATAAAATACTTGTAATCCATGACGAGAAACAGAATGCATCACAGCCCCTACTGCATAGATCCTCTGATTTGGGAGTGTCACATTGATGGCCATCATCTGCACATAAGCGCACAACAAGATGCACTTTCCGCAAAAGATCACATGACCCTAATGCTTTTTTCATTGCTTTGGATGCCTTAGCAGAGCCAGTCACTTCCATCAGAGAGAATGACTAGCAGAGACACATGTTCGGTTATTTTACCCTGACAAAATGTCAAGCAAATGAAAACAAATGGTTTAAACAGGAAGGGGGAAGGGGATACACAGAGTTCAGTTATTAAGCTCTCTGCCACCCTTAATCTGAAACTGGGTGCTTTTGTCAATTGAGATGATCTTATTTCATTTTCCATTACTGGCTACCCACATGGATCTATGCTTTCTTGTGGAAGAAATGGTGGTGGAGAATGTTAAAGTGATTTCAGGCAGAACAACACCTCACCTGCCATTAAATGCAGAGCGTATCTTTAGAACTAGTGTCATGGATTCCTTCCCTCTCCTCCCACCTTTCGCCAAGAATGGGCACACCAAGGCTTGTGGGGGTGTATTCAATTACTGATTGCAGCACAATACCCAGGAAATTGCTGTGCCTGGAAAAGTCCTCCTCACATTAATCTGCATAGGTCTCAATAAGGGTGCGGTGATCTAATTAGAAAACCCACAGTAGAAGAAAAGGGAGGCCAGTGAGCTTTCACAATGATGTAGAAGGCTCACATGTGGAAAAAGACTGGGGCGCAGAGAACCAGCTCTCAGAAAATGAAGGGGAATTTCTGTAGAACACGGTTCTTGAATTTTATGACCATGTTTAGAGTGGATATGCAGAGCTGACAATCCTGGCTTTACTCTTGGTGGAACAGGACTGCTCTTTCAATGAAAAGTAGCAGACAGAAATTCTGCTCCTCTGAGATCACATTTATTTGATACAAAAGCAGTTTCCCAGGGAAAGTTAGAAGGTGGTAATACAAAGTGGAAAAAGGGAATACAGTTTCTTCCTTTCCAGTAATGATTCTGAGAAGGACATGAAGCTTGTTTGAAGACTCTAAGTTGCCTCTGCTTTGTCCAATAATACCATCCTTTCTGTGATGCTGGAATGTAATAGCAGAAACACTTAGACATGATTTGTAGATAACACGATTGTCATGAAGTTCATTCGAGGCATAGGGACCTACCTTTTCTAAGGAGAGTCTGGCTTTAGAGATGGGTGATGGTCCTCCTGTTCACCTTAAAATGGTTGGGGCTTTTTATCCTTTCAAACAAATGCTTGAAAAGCCTTGAGGGGCTTCTTGAATACTTTGACCACTCAAAAAACACAGCTTCACTGACTCACAGCCACTGTTGCCCCTTCATTCCCCTTCCCCAACTTTTCTTTTAAGGCAGAACAAAGGGAAGCAGAATGGGAAGGTGGCAGTGGTGGAGCCTCCAAGAGAGGCCTTCAGGCTGCTCCGAGGAATCCAAGCAAGGTCACTCAATGCTCAAGCACCAGTTCTGGAAACCTGCCTTTTTCTAGCCAGCCTCAGTTACCTCTCCCTTTGTGTAAAAGGCAGTGCCTACACTCTGTAAGAGAGCATGCTTGACTGGTGCCCACCAAGACTTTCTACTGCTCCCATTTTTTAGTTTAAAAATACTTTAATGTTTTTAACTTGCAGCTGGGATCAATTCAGTGCAGCGTGGACCTTCTACCTGCTGCCATCTTAATTTCCCATGAATGCCTCAAGGCCAGTTGTGACTAGCCATACCTGCCATGGCAGCCATTTTAGGACTGTGCCTAGGAGAGACCCTCAACTCTCCAAAGGTTGCACACCCCTGCTCGAAAGGGCTCCAGGCCCCTCGTCCAGGCTAAGGGTATAAAGCAGCATCTGTACACGTGCCGACTGAAGGAACAAGTTGCAAACGGCTCTTAGAACAAGGTGTTTTCCTGGGCTTTATATCGTTGTCTTTGTGGGGGGAATTTCTGTGTGTGGAAGAATATTCAGCTGAGGGAACTCCTGCTGGTGGTCTGAAGTGACGGCCACCGTCTCTGGATACAGCTTTGCCACTCAGTGAAAAAGAGGATCCAGGAGAAGCAGTGCTGCGGGCAGGGTTTATGAGTGTGGATATGGCGGGGGGGGGGGGCGGCTTGCACTGTCTCCCAGCTAAGTGCACAGCTGCCATTCATCCCTGTGGAGAAAGGTAAAGCACCGCCTGTGAGGAACACCCGTGAAAGGGAGCTGGCCACGGAGGACTCACCGAGAAAGAAAGAGGGGAAAGAGGAAATGCATCGTGCTGTGATTTGCATGAAGTGGGCATGTGCTGATTTCTATGCATCCATGCAAATCTGGGCATCATGACTGGGGCTTAAGTGGAAAGACAGTACATCTCACTATGGTGGGGAAGGCAGTGATCGGTGACTTACCTGCCTCTCTGCCCAGCTGTGGCACAGCTGTGGGACGTCTCCACCAGCACAGCTGTGCAAGGCAGTGTCCTCTTTTCAGTGACTTGAAAGTGGCCACTCTTACCGATCCCTTCTGGAGCAGCTCCGGCTCAGAGGAGAGGGAGCTGCGTCCGAATGTAAGGAGCGATAAAAAGTCAGCTGCAGATGGAAAGTGTTCGTCAGCGTCTGAACCACACATCTTTTCTTTCTCTAGCATGCTTTGAAATGTATCACTCTGTCATCATTTTACTACATTAGACCCCAAATGGTTTTCTTTCAATAGCCAAAGAAAATTTCATGCAGCTGAAAATATGTTTCGAGGCTTGGCTCATGTAGACATTTCAGCTCAAAATGGTAATTCCTCCCCACACCTCGACAAGAAATTATGAGCGCCTGAAAAGTGGTTCTAGGAATGGAAGTGCCACATCCTTCCTACCATGCAGTATCTCATATGGCACTATAATAATATTATAGATTTTTACGAGGCAATTTATTCTTAGAAGTTATTTTCCTCTTCTTACTTCTCTGTCTGCCTGTGGAAACTAAAGTGCTCTGTTCCCACTTTCTTCACATTTTGGTATAAACACGAACAAACGGAAAAAACCCAATGTACTATGACGAGGGCTGCTTATCGAGGCTGGAGGCATTGGCTGGGCTCACACAACAGGCAAACAACCCTGAGCTGTTTGTAGTACATGGATGTTTGCCCAAACCTTCTGGTCAGTGATCACATGGTAGCCCAGGCAGGGGCACAGCTCCACCCTCCCAGCCTTGCCATGGATCCTGGAAGGCCCCGCAAGTGAAATTCCCATCCTTTCCCTCTTGGTTGGTCTGCTGCAGATCTGGGGCAGGGTCCCGCTTCCCATTCCTGCGAACGCCTGCATATCTGCAGCACTTCCCAGCTGCTCCATCCCACACAGAGCTTTTTGTTAAATGAAAGTAAACAGTTTTGCCACAATTCCCCTCTTCTCTGTGTTTATTTCTGTGCTGTCCCTGTTTCCAAATTGGACACATTGCTCAGCTAATGGAAATGAAGTAAGCAATGACATATTTGTTGCTAAGGAGCTGGAGGTAGTAAAGATTGAAGGCTAGAAGGACCACTCCTATGGACACTATTGCTAGGGGACCATATGGTGCTTCCATACCAGCAATGGTGAAATGGCTATCCTGGCTCTGGATGACCAGAGAAGCTGTGATGAAGGGCAGAAACTTTAGAACAGACTGTTGATTCTCTCCATGGTTCCAGAAAACTATTCCTACCAGGCAGGGACTCCAGGATGGTTTCTGGGTGACACAAAAGGACTTACAATGATAAGATTTCACCATGGCTTCTCAGATTGTGCAAGACCTTCCATTATCTTTCAGTGGGTCATTGATTTCTGAAACTTCTTATTGGATACTAGACATTGGAAAGCACTGCTGGTGGCCTCACAGAAGGCTGAGCCTGCATATCTGCACAGCCAAGCTGTTAGAGCCCCGAAGTCAAAGCTTTGGCTGGAAAATTGCAATCCATTTCATAAGTTCCTCCATCTGTGACCACCTTTGGGGCTCCAAGGGTGGCCACTCATGCATCACCCAGAGAGAGGAAGTGTCGCGCCAAAAAGAAGACAAAGAAGGATCTGAAAATGTGCATAAAAGGTGGTTATGTTGACGTTTAGAGGTGAAACTAGAAATAATTAGTATAATTCAAATAGAAATATCATAGTCTCACTGTAGTGTGGAAAACGGTGAGTATGACATCTGTGGCATCAAGCTAAGCTGCAGGAGGCTGTTCATTGGCTGCCTCCACTTTTGGTTTTGTTGTAGGATTAAGATCTGAGCACTGTGCAAGAACATTTCCTTTCCTGCTTTTCTGTTACATGATGTCTGGGTGACACTGTGGCATAGCCAAAGAGCGCAAATACAGGCATGAAAAAGAAGTTCCTTGGGTTTTTACAATGAAATGCCACATTTTCTCTGCTCCAAAAAGCTCACAGAAACTGCTGTTTCCAAACAGAAGGGAATCTGGGACATCATGACTTCATCTCATGAACCTGTAAACAACTTTGAGTAGGAATGATGAGTGCATGATAAATGCCTTGTTGGGAAAAATATCATGTTCCCACTATCGATGAACAGCTTCATTTATGTGCTTTATCTTTAAAGCAGCTCTTCAAATACAGGATGTGTCCCAAAAGAGGGCTCTCCTTTGATAGCGATTCCAGGAGAGAGCGCCGTCTTCTCCAAAGGAGGACATATCCAACTAACCCCTCCGCTCTTCATGGCCTCAGGCCAATGACCTGAGTGATGCTTCAGCTGTGTTTGCTTCAGTCCTATAGGCTACTTCTGAGGATAGGGTAGGTATAGTGAGAGGTAGGCAGGAAAATTGTGTATTTACGCCTTACCCCAACCGGTGCTGTTCCTCCTAGCCCCATCCTCACCAACTTCGGCATCACTTCTGAAACATGGAACCTTCTGTATTCATGGAAGATCCTTCCAGGCTCATGGTGTCCTACTCTTTCCCCACTGGTTACTTCGTTCATGTGAATGCAATCTCACTTTCCAAGAAAACATCCTTGTAGTGGGTCAGGATGTGAGTAACTCTATGGAGGGAAGAGCCAATTTCTGGTGTGAGGGGACTCTAGGAAAAGTTTCCTTTGGTGGGCCTCCTTTTCTGTCAGTGGGCCCTGGCAAGCTGATCCAACTGAGATGGCCATGTTCCCAGGAGTTAGTGGATGGGCGCCTTCCCATGAGCCCGAAAATGCTACCTGTCCAAGCCTGGGACCCATTCTCCCAGTTCCATATGCTTTCCTGTCACCCCATCTTCTTCCCCTGCAAAGGATGGGATGAAGAGAAGCTTCCCAATTTGCTGTTTGTCACAAAGGTGGAAGGGGAAGGTGGCATGTGTCCTCCTTTGCAGTGGCAACCCTCTATTTGAAGGAACCTTCTGATTAAAGAGTTGCCTAATCTTGGAACCATGTATGGAACCAAAGCTTCCTCAATAGTTAGCTCCTGAAGGGCTGAACAGACAGGCACCCAGCCAGGCAACTCAGGGTGTTTCTGCACAAAGCTTTGATCATGCGATCACCAAGACTGCCTGCTTTGATGTGGGTTCTACACGATGTCACCACCACCACCATCCTGTGACCATTCCACAGATTTCAGGCCTTTGTCCCCTCTTTCTTCTGAGCAGGAAATCAGCTGCTGCTGCTTCTACTACTTCTGTTCAAGAACAAGATCCAAAGGTGCAGACCATGTGAGTGATACTTCTGCTCCTTGGTGCATGGTGCCGCACTCACAAAGCAACCACGTCTGGGGAAGGGCTACACTGCCCCCTTGCTTCCTGGGACAAGCGACCCAGCCCGTGCCTTGCCTTGCACTGTCTGGCACCCTGAGGTCTCTGCCGCAGGCACAAAGAGCCCATGGCGGGAAGAACCTCAGGAAAAACACAGGTAGAAATGATGGCGCACACAACCCAAAATAAAATTGCTAAAAGCAGCCCTGTGGATAGGCCCTTGGCCCCAGTCTTCCCCACCACGGGAAGATGCACTGAGTTTCTATTTAGATTATGATTGGTTAGGGAAAGCACACTCAGACACGAGCACGACTGCACATGTTTGAGTCCTGTAGAATAGATTGGCGTGTGCATTGTGGGAGTGAGGTGGGTGGTTGGGGTGATATCAAAGTGGCCAACCAGAAAGGGGTGGTGATGCTTCCCTTTGCAGGGGTACCCATGAAGAGGAGAAGGGCCGCCACTTGCTTCTATGGGAATTGACTGTCTTCTTGCATTTCTGTAACAGGCAGGGATTCTCCTGAACCTGGAATGGAGAAAAGAGAAGCTAATCCCACCTCACCTTCTGAGGGGATCCCACGTCTGCGGCAGGGGGCTTCCTTCTTCCCATCTCCAGTTAAAGGAGGAGACATGCTGATGGTTTGTGTTAATTGTGCAGGTAGTTCACGGAGGAGCTTCAGTCCCAAGCTTCAGTCCCCAGTCCCATCTGAGAAGAGAGAATTCCTGGCTCCATCTGAAAGACCCCCGGGAGTTAGGCTTCTGGGGATTTTCCTTGTCAGCCTTCCCCAACTGGGTGATCTCCAGATGTGTTGGACTACAACTCCCAGTATCCCCCAGCCTGTTGGTGTAGTTCACCAGCACAGCTGGAGGACATCAAGTTGAGGAAGGCTCCATGAGGCCCTCCCTACCTCCTGAGTGACAGATTCCTGGAAAGAGGAACAGTTGTGACACCTGCTTCAGCTGCAGTGCGGATACACCCAAAGAGCAGCAGATGCTTGACAAAGCTTTCAAACAATGCAGAGCTTTGGGGAGGGAGCTGTGGAACAACTTCATCTGCTGCTTAATTGCTTCCCTGGGCAGATCGATAAGGCCTGGCTGGTCCTTGATGAAAGGCCTCCATGGGCTTTGGGTAGCAAACCTGTCTATTGACTCAAGGGCCAGAGCAGAGCCACTGCCTATCAGGCTACAGAAGCTATTTCTTTTATTTTTCTGCATTCAGACAGCTTGATTTCAGGGGCTTCCATAGTACATGCAGGCCTTGCTTCTGCTGTCTGCAACCTTCGGCCTTTTCCTGAGCAGATGCGAGAGGGGGAAAAAAGCATTAGTTTGTGTGCCTATGAGTATCGTGGAGCCAGTGTAGGAATTTCCTTTCAAAGATGCAAGATACAGAAGATGGTCCAAATAAGCTTACTGTGAGGACGTATTAAAAAAAGGCAAGGATAAAAGCACGCCATATGGATGGATTTGCAATACTGTGAAATGAGATTCCCTTTTTAAATCTTTGCTGTAAGAACACATGTTCTTTTTCAGATTTTTCCCTGTTTCATCCTGTGATCAGCTCCAGCTTGCCCAACAGTGCAATCCTCCGTACGCTGGGAATAAGCCCCATTTCAGTTAGCTGAACTTACTTCTGAGTAGACACAACTAAGCCTTGTCAAAACAAACATGCTGCTGGTTTTGACTCACCCACCCATCTGGCACTACAGAGCGGTTTCCAGGCGTCTCTGTCACTGAACTCAAACCCTCAGAAGCTGGACATCTCTGGCTAGTGCATGTAAATGCGACAGGACATGCATGGAAGATTCGTGTGCCGAGTGCCTCCTCCAAGGGCCACATGCATGTGGTGTGGTTGTTATATGGCATTTCTCTACTGTCACGCAAATGAGATTGGTTTAGGCTGGTCAAAAAGCCTCCAGCCACAGGGTGATTATGCTGTCTACGCATAACATTTCAGTGAATATGCCGGTGGTCATTCCTGGGCTTATCAGGTACTCCCACTTCTCATCTCACCTGATAATACACCAAGGGCACAATCCTACACGGGCTTAGGCAGCAAAATGTTCTAGAAGCAGCTGGGCCGGCAGCTGGAATTTGTAGGACTCTTTATTTCTGACAAAACATGCATAAGATGCAAAACAGGGTGATAGTTAAGATAGAAAGATGAGGTTCATACAGAACCAGACACATGTTGATTTAAAAAAAAGTCGCAGCTGATTTTGTTCTTGCTTAGATGAATATGTTCATTCTCCTGGGCAACTGACTCATAAGAACTTGCGAATGCCTCCAGCATGTGTGTTTCTGCCCTGCCCATGTCCAGGACGGTGACCTTGCTTCTTCTCTCTGCCGTTGTTGACCACATGAACGTGAGACCATTGCAAAGGTAATATCTGGGCCTGTATCTCCTTTACTTTGAGGAATCATGGTAGGCAAGCAGGGGTCTGTGAACTTTCTGCAGTGTTATATTCTTGGAAGTGCGAGATCCTATGCAAGTTTAGACAGAAGGAACCAAGCCTACAACTCCTACCGTATTGTGACAAGAAGGAAGTTGTGGTCCACTGCCACATCTAGAGGGCATCAGGCTGGGAAATGTTCGATGCCAGATGCTTTTGTTCTGCCTAAGCATGCATTGGATTGTGCCTTCCATGAGTCTGGCTTAGGCTCAATTGCGTCCCCTGTTTCTGAGCAATGCCCTTGTCTGGAACAAAATGGAAATTCCTGAAATATTTCCACAGGACACGCTTTAACAAGCTTTTAA
Source organism: Varanus komodoensis (assembly GCF_004798865.1). Taxonomy (NCBI): domain Eukaryota; kingdom Metazoa; phylum Chordata; class Lepidosauria; order Squamata; family Varanidae; genus Varanus; species Varanus komodoensis. Next base: position 53,032,493 of record NW_025336087.1, read on the forward strand.
ACAAAGCGGCATGTGCAACCTACTGGCCGTTGGCCTGGGTGGGGAATTGCATAGTGGCCCTATTTCTGTTAGGAATGCTGACCTCCTTCTCTACACCTGCGGCCCCTGCTGGATGGATGCATGTGTGAACGCGTGCGGCTGAACATCTGTTAACAACTGGTTTTTATTCCTTCCTTCCTATTACACCCTCTCAGATAAACCTTGGAAGAATCTGGCTCTGCATTTTCAGAGGCCTCTTCTGACCCAGTGCTCCTTTGTAGATGAGTGTAATGGCATAAGCTAATTTTCCTTAACCACAGAATGTTCAGTATTTTATAAAACTAACATTTTCTGGGAGGAGCAGGGTGAGCAGGTGAAGAGAATATAAAGGGAGTGGGGGATTTAAGTTTAAGATTTAAGTTCTGCATCAGGCTTCTCTAATACAGTGCCATCCAGATGTTTTGGACAGCAACACCCATCAACCCCAGCCAGTAGTGACAGTATTCAGTGAAATTCAGAGTTCCTGCAGTCCAAAACATCTGGGGAGAGGCACCATCTTGTGGCGGGCTGTTCCACATAAAAACCTGATTTGTGTGGCCAGTGGTGGCATAGTGGTCAGTATGTTGGGGTGCAACGCAAGAGTTCCAGATTCTGGTCCCCACATGGCCATGATGCTCAGTGGGTGACTCTGGGTCAGCTGTGGACTCTCGGCCTCACCTACCTCACAGGATTGTTGTGGCTGTCAGATAAAATGAGGAGGAGGAGGACAATTATGGAAACCATCTTGAGTTCCTTTCAAAAGGAAGAATGATGGGATATAAGTGTAATGTAATAATCATAAGGTAAGAGGATGCTGATGATGATTCATTAATTTGGCTTTCCTTCATTTCCTCCATTTTTTCATCTTCACCTGTCTGAATGTTTACTGGAACAAGTTGTATGGGTCTCTCTCTCTCTCTCTCTCTTCTTTTAAACACTTTAGTTCTGTCTCTAAGATTCTTTTATTCCCTATTGAATCAGCCTTACTGCATTTCCATAGTGGGTTCAAGGGTCAGTTCAATGCCAATTATAGAAATGGAGGCTCTTTCCTTCCAATGATTTCAAAGTGCTTTATTCCATTAAAGCAAAAGAGGCACTTAGGTGCTGGCATGGTAATAAAACATTATGCCATTCTAATGAAGCAGTATATAAAATACAGTTTGAGAGGGGCAAGTTTGCAACAGAAGCATTTGAGTTTCTCCCTGCCCACTCCAAATAAGAGAGCTGATCAGCATGCCAAAATTCAGGGGAAAAAAGCATTTTCCTGAGCACTGGTTAGGCCCCATCTTGGGTAATGAGTCTAGTTTTGGTCACCACAGTTTAAGAAAGATGCAGACAACTGGGAAAAGTTCAGAGGGGGCAGTGAAGATGATCCGGGGACTGGAAACGAAGCCCTGTGAGCAGAGAGTGAAACAACTGGGCATGTTTGTCTTGAGAAGGGAAGACTGAGGGGCGGTGTGAGAGCACTCATCAAGTACCTGAAAGGTTGACATAGGGAGGAGGACTGGGATCTCTTGCTCATCCCAAAGTGCCGGACAGGGCATAATGGCTCAAGGTACAGGTTTTGGAAGAACACCCAGAAAACCTTCCTGACACAGCCATGCAGCAATTGAGCTAATGGCTCTTGGGAGGTCATGGGCTGTTCCAAACTGAAGGCATTCAGGATATCGCTGGAGAGCCCTCTGCCAGGGATGCTTTGACCCAAGTCCTGCACCTGATGGCCTTACGGGCCCCTTCCAACTATACTATTCTCTGATTTAAAACACAGAAATGGTTGAAATCCATATGTAATGTAATAAATACCAGTTAAAGCAATGGAGATAAAAGAAGTGGGGTAATTATGGGATAGGTTGGATTCAAGAAGGCATACATATGTGGCAACCTAACGGTATCTTTGCTAATTACAGACTGTGTTACATTAGCAGAATCACACCTGATATAATGGAGAAGCATAGGAGGACTTCCTTGTTTACTTCATTTAGGAATTTGTCCTGTGCTGCATCAGTGCAATTCCACATCACCGTTAATCCGTTTATCTATGGTCTCATGTGGAAATCACACCTATGCCATAGAAAGCCAGTCATCAGAGTGTTAAGACAGGCTGGGCTTAGACGTAGTCTTATTACATGCACTGTGGTCTGGACCCAGGTCAAAGAACAGAGATGAAAGCAGCAACAGAATTTAGATTTCATTTATTTTATTTTGACCATAATGAAAGCATGGGATAGGAAAAAAAAGCTGAGTCCAGTTCTATCCCCTTTAATTATCCTCATTTATATATATTTTTTCTCTTGCTGGTAAAGATGAACTATGGGTAAAATAATGGCATTTAAACTTACTAGGAATTATTAAAACAAAGATATGGGATGGATTAAGAAGAGTATAATGGGTCTGACCCTAATTGTTGCAATATTGGCTAATTAAACATGCATAAACAGCCAATCTAAAACAGGAACTATAAAAACACAGCTATTTAAATTTGGAAAATTAACTGTGGAGACAAAATATTGTAAAGATTTATTGACAAGAATATATTATTTATTGTTAGAGCAAGATTTTGAAAGGCCTTATTGGGAGACAATGAAAAGAACTGGTGAAGAAGAATGGAAATTTCTGCTTATGAGTGTGAGCAGTAGCATCTATGTTGATTTAAAAGAGAATTATTATAAACTGGTCAACTACTGGTATCTAATGCCACATAGATTAAATGAAATATACAGAAAGAGTAATTGTGCATGCTGGAAATCAGCCAGTTATATACATATGTGATAAACCTGTCCAATTTCAAGATTTTTGAAAATATATTAACAGGGATGACGCAAGGATAATTGATACAACTTGTCCTTTTGTCTCAGAATAATGTTAGTAGAGTTTTTCCAGTGCAAGATCTCCAAAGCCAATGGTATCTCTTTTGTTAACTGGACCAAAAATGATTGGCATCCCTAACTGAGAAACCACGAAACCAAACTGTTAAGAATGGTTTTTTTAAGCCTCAGCAATTAGAACAATTAATAAAATTATTGAAATAGTTAGACTGAGAGATGTTTGCCCAAAACAAACAAACAAACAAACAAACAAAGCCCAAGTCCCAAAGAACTGGGAAACCTTTTATTGGGTCTTTGCAAAATAAAGTGTAGAGAATAATATATATTCTTGTTTGGTGTGAATATATGTAAAATTAGATGTTTTGTGCTATCGAATCTATTTGATATTTAATTTAATGATAAAGGCTAAGAAGTGGTGTTGAAAAGGAGGCAGTTTGCTTGAAGTAACTGCCACCTGTTGTTATATAGAAAGCGGCTTTTGAACTAAATAACTAAATAAATAAATAAGAATATTGAGAAGTGCACTGGCTACGTTCACCGACAGAGTAACTTGCAGTACAGTCCCACTGATCGGCTTAATAAAGCAAAGTTAATCAACAGGCATCCACCAAAGAGGCTGATTGAGCTTTCTAGGCATTGAAGTTCTGCCTGTGACGAGCTCTGGGATTGTCCGCCTCTGACTTTTTCTCACCTCTGTTGCTAAATTAGAGGCTGTGCTTGTTCAGTCGTGGAAGCATAAGCAACACCTTGGCCTTCGCCTCACCTGTAAACCGGCTCCGGAAGAATTGGATCCTGCTACCATCAGGAGGGGGGCTCTTGCTGTCAAACGGGCCATTCTGGTCCTGTGCTCTAACCTGGGCAGGACACCCATTCATACCAGTGACAGATCACAAGTCCTTGCAGTGGCAGCAGAACATGGATGCCCTAATCCCAGGCTGACCCAGTGGAATCTCTGCTTTCCGGTGCAGCAGAGGCATGAGAATCGGGGACATGCTAACCAGGGCCGTGGCTGACAATAGCAGTGACTCTCTCTGGGCGGTGGATGAAGGATGCGCCAGGAGCCAGCAAGGGCTGAGGTCCTGCTTGCACTTCTCTCCAGTGGAGGTCAGGATGGGCTTGTTGCAAGTGGCAGTGCCCACCGAGGACATCAGAGGTGAGAGGAAAGAGGAGGAGGAGAGGGGAAAGGGACGCAAGAGGGGACAGACAAGTGCAGGAGGATGGACTCCACCGGAAGAGGAGGAGGAGGAGGAACAGGGAGGAGAGGTTGAAGAGAGGCACCCTGGGAGGCAAGGCATGTGTGGAAGGACCCAATAAGAGAAGTAAGGCTTGAGAGTGCCAGAGGGAAAAGCAGAAGAGGGTTGAGCTTCAGGAAGGAGGAGCAAAGCGTAAGACAGGCACAGCAAGATCCGAAGGACATCAACAAGAGCCACGAAAGGAAGCAGAGGGGAGTAGGAATCAGGAAAAGGGAAGGATGGTGGAGTCTTCCCCCTGAAAGCACACCTTGCTAGGCGGTCCCTCCCACCAAGAGGACTTTCAGTGGAAGACGTTGTCCTTTGCATAAGGACTCTCTCAAGGATCATTGCGTGCTTAGAATGCCCCGAGAAGCTCAAGGGAGAACAGGTTGAGACAGTGTACATGCAAAGCGTGGGAGAAAGAGCCTGGCTATTGGGGGCCATGAGCTGTTCATCCAGAGGCAGACCTAGAAGGAAAGAGCACAGAGCTGTGATGCAAGAACCTGGGACTGTAAGAGGAGGACCCAATAGTGTCAGGAGGGTCTTAACACAACATCCTTTCAAGATGTTATTGGGTATGACATTTCCTGTGTCGTTCACTGGATGAATGGCACCGCATTCTAGCTGAGAGTTCTAACCTTGATTGTCAATATTGTATTGCGTAGTATCTTGTGTTTTTCCCATCACTATGGAGCAGGTGTT
>NW_025336087.1:53037369-53216810 GCF_004798865.1 Varanus komodoensis
AACACCTGCTATGGAAACACTAAATATCCCTATGTTTGAAAGTATGATTATACTTAATGAACTGATTCCCTCCCCACCCCCTCCTCAGCTAATTCTTACCATAAATAAACTCTATGGTACTGCAGGGTTTGAAGGAATCCTTTCCTACCTCTGAAAGTTAAGCTGTAAATTGCACAGGACATCAATAAAGTCTGCAAACTTCTTCCATTTTTCAATCATGTACACATCTTCCGATAACATTCTCTCTTTCCCCCCTCCTGGGAGAAAAAATAGTCAGTGTATGTAATGCTCCAGTTACATTTATTTGGGATTAGAATGAAATAGTTTTTCAGTTTGTGGTGTTGGCAAGTACCTTTGGTTCTCAAGTCTGACAGTGTCAGACATGAGTCAATTTGAGGATGATGGAGGATTAGAGCTAGTTTCTGCCACTCTAACCCAAGAAAAGAACTGAGCTCGCCCCTCTTTATTCCAAAACAGTCTGACTAGACTGCAGGAGCAAGATCAGAAAGGGAAAGCAAAACGCAAGCTAGTGAAAAGCATCAGGTTAAGTTCCTGAAGCTATTCTTATGGTCTGGGTGGTCATTTAACTTCAAAAACATTCTTAAAGCAAAATCAGAAGCGGGATCCATGCGTGAAAGGAAAAAAAGAGCTGAAGAGTAAGATCTAGATTACAAACCTGTCCTTGAGCCCTGAGGCAGCTGCTAACTTTGGGGTGCATCAGGGCAGCTGCAGCACTGAAGTGGAAAGGTCTCCATGGGAGGGAGAGACTTGGCCCCAGGGAAGGAGCTCTGTGCTTTGAAGCACAGGGGCTCCTTGTGGTGCTCCCCTCCCCGGGGTGCCCCAGCCCTTCAGGCAGCAGTGTTGATCCTTACCAAACCCAGCCCCAGCCCCCGCCCCTCAGCACCTTTCACCCCCACGGATGTAGACCTTTTGCAAAGCTACAGCTCTTGGTTCCCCAGTTAAGCCACACGGCTCCAAAGTGTTTTCCACACAACACGGAATAATATATTGTTGCCGGAAAAGCTCCAGCTCTGGTGAGAAATCTGCTAGGCTCCTAGGGAAAGTGGAATTCAGAGGGCTGCTGATTTAATATTTTAATTTATTCGATATTTAAGATTTCAATTATAGTGGTTACTTTTGAATGGGAGCCTATACATGTAAATATGTGTATGCAATTGGTGTTCTCATTTTGTCAATGTTTAAGCAGCCACCCTACGAACAAAGTGGGTGCCGCCAAGGGAGGAGGGCGGTGGGGCTGGGCATTATGGCCGGCTTAAAGAGAGTCCAAATGGCACAGCGCAGCTCCTCGTTGCCTCTAAGAAGAGGAACCGCATGTGGGAACCAGAAAGGTCAACGCAGTGGGAGGCAGCAACGTGCGAGGCCTCTTGCCTGCGGGCGGGAATCCACTGGGTTGCCTGGACTTGGCCGCCTGGCGTCCACCCTGCTTTTTCTCAGCCCCACGTCCACCTTGCACCGAGCATTCGTGTGGTGTGTGGGCTTCTGACAGGGAGCAAGCCAGGTGAGTCTGTGAGCACACCCACCCACGGCCTGCTCGGCCACGTAGAAGTGGGATTCCACTCGCTGGCTTGGCACATTTTGTGTACTTTGTGTGAAGGAGCCACTGGGATTGCTGAGCATTCATGACCTCAGCTCAGCTAGCTTCCAGACCAGGGGAACAGTCTGGGGAATGCAGGGCAGCCCTGTTCCTGCATCGCAGGAGGACGGACAGAGAAAATCAAATGACCAGTGGAGCTGCCAGTGAAGGCAGTGCAAGGGGTTTATTGAATGCCCACCTCTCACAGCCCAGTGGTTCACTTTCTTCTCCCAAGCTAAATGTCCTTCCCTCCAGGAATGATCCCCACTAAATTCTGTTTCACCTCGAGTCCCGTGTCTTAAATATGAAACCTTTCTCTGGCCTTTCTTCCCAGTCTATTCAAACACCCAGTTCCTGCCAAACCTTCCACCGGTTTCCCACACTTATTCTCAAAGTGCTTGTGTACACCATGGCGAGTGTCACACATACCAAAACCTGCAGGATTGGTAATTGAACATCTGCAGCTATCTTGACTGGAATCATTTATGTGAAAGCTCCTTGTTTTTTTCTTTCCTGGGAATCTGAGCTTTAAGAGGACTGCACTATCTTTCTCTCAGACCTGCCTTAGGTTTTCCTTAGAGCAAATATTGATTATTTGCTCTGTAAAGTCTTAAATGAAGACTGACAACTTACCTTCAGAAGTTAGGATTCATTAAGAGGAACTGGGAAAAGCTCAGTATAAAAGACATAAGTGGGAGAATTAAATGTGATCTAGAAACACACTCAGTTTAGCTAAAGCCAAAAAAAGAAAAGAAAAAGAAAAAAATTCCCTATAGATTGCTAGCAAGATGTCAGCAAATTTGCTTGGATTTGGCAGATTTAGGTGGGAAAACTATACAGCCAAGGTATGAATAAGACAAGAAAAACTGAGAATTATTTGATGAGAAGTAGCCATGCCAGGCACAACACCAGCATAAATCTGACGAAGATCTTTACTGGAGGACAGGAATATTTATGCATACAAATATAAATATACAATGTTTTTCTTTGTAAATTGCCCAGGGAGCATCAGCTATTGGGTGGTACAGAAACACAGCAAATGAAATTAAATTAAATTCCACAGAAAGCAGGAAAAATCCTGTTGACTGGTTGTGCCCAGCAGAATGAATAAACAATATTGGGGTGACAAACTCGCACTTTCTTGAGAGATTTATAGGTTTGTGGTATTAACAGGGGGCCTGTAGAGGCTGGCTAACCAGGAGCAGAGATGGAAAAAGTGTAGTATTCCTAGGATGGAATGGAAAAAAAAGACTGATCCTGGCCATTCTCATCCAGGAAGTCCAATTTCTACTCCCAGAAATATAATGGAACAATAACGACTTCTTTAAAAGGTAACTAAGGAACAATAAATAGAAGAGTTTCCCAAAGATTATTGGGCCTAAAACACACAATTATTGAACGATAGACCTATGGTATATTAATTAATTGCATTTCAGTGCTGAATGGAATTTTAATATTATTTTTAAAAGGAATTTGATCAGCTTTCATGCAGATGCCATTAAGTGAAATGAAAAGTTTTTGAAAGAGCGCGTGCAACGGTGAACAGTGCTCATGCAATTAAGCAGCAGGCTTAGGTAGGTTCTTATTTTGAAACATGGCATGATTTGTGTCAGAAGAAACAGAAAACAGCAATTTAATGGTACAAAACTATGTGGAAATCTGAGATTTTGTAGACGTCAATGAATAAAATGAAATGCAACGTAAGTGGGGACGTGAGTGGGACATGAGAGGGAGATGGGTGGGGTCACTAACTGATGGACCCCCGCTAGTCCAGCTGGAATTTTTGCTTTTTAAAGCACTGGAGTCATTATTTCTTCTCATGGCTTCCTCCTTACCATATAGACAGATGCACAGCAATTTATTTTTCTATGCTGTGGAACGGGGAATCTGGTAGCTGCATAAAGCTGGTTTAGCTTGTGGCAGAGATTGCATGAAGCTACCTTTGGCTCTGATCATTGGTCCATCTTGAATCATCTTCATCCATCCTTGATGTTGCCTTACCGTTGTATTTCCAGAGATTGGATCAGGACTCTTCCCCGTGCCATGCGTATAACTGCGACTGAGCTGAGGTCCTTTCCTAAGGAGCTCTGTACGTGTGCAGAAGTCGGGGCAGGTTGGAGGAGTTAATGTGATTTTATGCATGCGTTCAGGTTGCAACGGTATTTTGGTGGTTTTGTCCCAGCGGAGTGCAGAAGTGGCTTGTCTTGAGCATAGACCTGGTTAAAGTGGGGTTTGCATTCCCAGTTAGCCAAACAACTTCCTGGGTTGAGTCAGTCACTCTCTTTCAGTCCGAGCTACTTACTTTAATTTCTGCTGTTGTTACAAGAAGAAGCTGTGTGCACTATCCTAAAATCCTTTGAAGGAGGGTGGGCTTAAAATGCACGAACTGAACTTTGTAACCTGTGTTGAATTCCTCTGGAGAAAAGTGGTGTGTGTGTCCATAATTATAAGCATTAGTTGTATCCAATATTGGACCTGCTTAGAGTAGTGTAAGGGAATCCGGATTTAGCAGTCCGCGAGAAAGTACACATGGATCCACAGGGAGGCCTCTCTGTTATGAATCTCCGTAGTTTTATTGGAGAGGACACCCAGGAAACCACTCTGCAGAGACAAACTTTCATGACCAACACTGTTGGGTAGAGGTACACCCACCAACTATGAGTTCCAGACCATATACAGAGTGTTTTATAGGTTTTGAGTCATGTACACAGGAGCTGGGGTTGATGATGACAAAATAATGGGTACGTAACAAATTTACAGTCAAGACATGGGAGAAATCTGCAAAGGGAACATGGCACAATAATACAGCAAATGTCAGTGATTACAGGATATTGACATGACAGTCAGAAAGGCTCATGAATCATTACAGGTCTTGGGTGTGAGTTTGAACATGCAAACAACTCTGATTACAACATGACAAGAAAAAGCTATCAGAGCAGTTTTGCCACTGCTAGCAGAACAATGACATCAAGTAGCTTTCTTTGGGAGCCGCATTCCTCAGAGGATTAACTTTACAGCTAAATGTAGCAGCTTCCCCAGGCCAGCGGAGAGTTGCAGTCTCTTAAAGGGACAGATGAATAATAAAGCTTCAGAGGAAATAAAGGAGTCTGGCTTGGAATTCTGGTTCTTTCTGGACGAGAGGAGCAGGGACACAGCAGGTCTGATTTTATATCACAAACGCATGTATAAGCAACCTTCCTCTATAAAGATTTATTTGGATTTCCTCAATAGTAGGCACACTGAAATCAACTGAACTTAAGCCCTATTCATTTAAATAGTTTAAGTAGGAGCAATTCCATACAGCCAATTTACTTTCAGGTCTGAAACTAGCAGGCATTACTCACTTGTATCAGAGTCGATTTGCATTCCATTTCTAGACACTGCCAGAGATTTTCTTTGCTTAGTTTGTAACTCTTTTTCCTGGCAATGTGAATTCCAAACTGATTTAGTGTAACTCTAAGGACACTTCTCCAAGAATTCAGTGGTCGGATGTGGGGTTGTTTTTCAAGTGTCATGAAATAACTAGCTTTCTATTCAAGAGAACTCGGGAGTGTGGGCTCATGTCAGATTGATGAATTATGTAAAAACTGATTTCCTTGTGCATTATTAATCACCCCAAACAAATGAAGGCATTCTAATTAATTTGTGAGTTTTTTTTTTACCAGTAAACCTTAAAGCAACTTATCCAGAAATAAAGCAGAATTTTACTTTCTTTTGCCCAAGTACAAGAGTTTTACTCATTCCATTTAGCGCTGGCAAAATGGAATAAGTTGACAAATGTAGCTGATTTCATTACACAACTAGACAGCTCTCATCCCAAATCTGTACATATATTCAGCTTATATTTGGCACGGTGCAGGTCGAAGACATTTTGCTGCTTGAAGCAGAACCCAAATGCTGCCCATCGCCAAATTCTGTCCATACTGGACCCAGTGCTTTGGAAAGCATCGTTCAAGCTCCAGTTGCCATCTGCATCTCTCCTCTGTATTTTTCATTTCACATTGTAACCTGGAGCCTTCAACTTGTTTGGAAGGACTGTCACTATTAGGGATGAGCAAAACATCGGTTTGGTCTTTCTTCTGAAGCAAACTGATCTAATCATCTTCCTGGATTCTAATCCTCTTCTAATCCTATTCTATACAGGTATCCTTCCTTGAATTAGTTTTTAGCACCAGATATGTATACTGTGGAAAGCTGTGTACAAAAATGCATACTGCAGGGAAGCGTGTGTACAGAACTGAGACTAGCGGGGAGTTCATATGTCAGGGAAAACTGTATACAAAATGCATGTGTGAAGGGAAACTGCATATGGAAATAAAAGCAAATGTTCAAGCAATTTTGGAATTGGTTTATTATCATATACTTGAGAAACAGCCACGGGATGGAAATACAATTTTTCAGCCATCCCCAATTGACATTTACCACTTAGTATATTTACTGCCACACTTTCTAAAGCTGCGGATGCCGCACAAGGGTTCACCTGCTAGAAAGAGGTCAGCTGCGTGTGAGCAAAGGTGGGAAAGCTTTGAACCAACACTGAGCTGGACAGAGAGCCAGGACCTGCCAGTGTCACCAGTGGAAGCCACAGGTTCATTTCCTGCAACTGCACTCTCCACCAAGGGCAGCTCATGAAAATTCCCCCAGAGTCAGCATGCGCACACACGTGCGATGAAACCGCTTGGTCCTTCCTTGGAGTGGCCCTGTGCTGTGTGTGAGGTTTGCTTCTCGACTCCTCTTACCCATTTTTGGGCTGCCCCTGCTGTGGGGAGATGGCGGTGGGTTGGGTTGGCAGGGACCTCACGCTTCTAGCCCTGATGCCACCTGAGGCAGGTGGATTCACTCTGCTGCATGACAGGACCAGCCCTGAAGAAGACATGTTCTGTCTCCACATGCACGGAGGTCCACTCCCCACATATGGGATAGCGTTCAAAGCACTGAGCCTCCTCACCCATAACATGAGCCGTTGCAGACCCAGAAAAGACATAAGATGTGGTTTTGTTGACAGTATAAGTTGGATTGGAACAATAAATATGAGTTTCCCTTCATTAAGGGCACTTTTCTTCCCTGGTTCATTTTCCGTTGCATAATTTACCCATAATTTACACATACAATCTAATCTTTCGAAGACATTGTCACCTGCGTGGTAATAAATTAAGCCCCCAAATTTCAGCCACCTGCTTTTTATGGGTTTCTTTCTATAAACCAAAGCATGTCTGGAGCATAAAATATCCCCAAATCTGCATAACAATGGCCATTGGGGTGCTTTTGTTGCTCTGCACAATGTAAATGTATTGGAGCATGAAATGTTTCATGTTCTTTTTTGGCTACTACAAGTCTTTTGAAACAGTTTGGAGGGTCAGGAAGAGGAACAAACTTCTCTCTCATTCAAAAAGTGAGAACCTGAAACGTCCTTAGAATCTAAAATTCATCCCATCCCCGAAACCTGAAATCCACGCTTATTCTGATTGGAAGCTGATCTTGGGAAGATTCAAGCGATAATGGCCTTTCATAGGGACAGTAGCCTCACCAGGAACAGTGGCGAAGATAAATGACCCCCCAAAACAAACAGTGTTAGTATTCCAAATATGCTTGCTTTTGTTCCCAGATTATATTAGTATGTGTTGCTGTTCTTCCTCTTTTGTTCAAAAACATTGTTTTATATTGTTTCTAACTGAAAACAAATAACTGATATTTAAAAATTCAGAAACATTGTTGGTTACACTATATGCAAAAATGGAGGCTTAATGCAAATTCAAACAAATATTTTACCTTTTGTGTTGTGTGTTTTCTGAATCTTGGTATTTTGGTATTTTAAGCACAGTTCACCATAATGGAAAAAAGTATTTGTGGATACATTATATCCCTTAAACATATTGGGATGGAAGCTAGGGTCCCAAAAGATTCTAAATGTGGCATTTTTTAGTTTTTTCTATGTGCAGGATTTAGAAAAAAAAAAACCCCTTACTTTGATTCAGGAAGCTTAAATACTTGATTCTGAATTTGCAAATAAAAGGAAAGGAAAGGAAAGGAAAGGAAAGGAAAGGAAAGGAAAGGAAAGGAAAGGAAAGGAAAGGAAAGGAAAAGAAAGGAAAGGAAAGGAAAGGAAAGGCAAGCGCTACCGGGAAACAAAAGAAGGGATGTACTGAGGATTGCAATCCTAATACAAGTGCAGAACAGCTTCGCTTAGGAACACCCAACACACAGAACTCCTTCTGCGGTGCATTTGACTTTGACAGCAATGACTGTGTATGTTATTATATCAAGCGGGTGCTTCCATCCAGATCCATCCTTTTGTCTTTCAAGCAGTGTTGGGCTGACATCTCCGCAGAACCACCAGGAGTCCAAATAAGACCTGAAGAAAAGTTTGTCCTGAATGCCAGTAGCCAGACACGAGCGACAGGTTGATGTTTCCTTGTAGCCCGAGGCACAGATCTCATGCCTGAGGCTCTTACAATGTCACGATCAGGCTTTTCTCTACCCTTGCCTTCATACAAAACCCTGACTCTCCCTACAGGGAACACTTTCCTCCAGGCACATGAGTTCATTGTCCTATTTTCTATTTTTGTGTGCATACCAAGACCAGATCTCCTTCCAGAAAGAAAGAAAGAATGAGCGAGCGAGTGAGCGAGCCAGTTTTATACTGGGAGTTGTCTCTGGATGCTGCTCCACTTATGACATTGCAGTGCTCCTGGCCAGCTGAGGAAGCTTATTCCTTTTCTTTTTTTACTGATTTATTTATTTGAAACTTTTCTATACTGTCCCATACTTAGACGTCTCAGGACGGTTTACAGCCAGGTGTGAGTGCACAGGCCTTGCAGTTCATACCTGGAATCCCTGCCTGTTGGAAAGGGTCTCTCTCCACCCGCCATCGCTCCAGCCCCTTCTCATCCTCCACATGCACAACACTTCAGGCGGATACTGGATGGCTTCTTTCAGCTCCAACCCTGGCAATGCATGATGAATGGGAACGGCCCAGGAAGCAGCTCCCTGCCAAGGGCTCCCTGCTCCACACCACTGCTACAACCAGGGAACTTTTCTTGAGTGGCCTTGATGGATTCGGTAGAAATTTCTTTTGTGTCACCTTATTTCCACCTTTGCACAAATGAGTCCCCCACATTTATTTGGCCATGTTGAATGGATCTTATGGCATTCTCTGATTCTAGACTAGAATGCATGTGTCTGTACAGAGGCAAAGGACCCATCGCTCCATGTGCTATTGTGCAAGAGCCAGCAATGGATGTTGCCTGGAAAGTAAACAGCTGTGATGGGTGCGTTGTTGTCCTGCCTTCCACTGGCATGCTCCAACAGCCAACTTCCTAGATTTCAGGTTTCAGATTCTGGTCCCAAATGCCTGCTGATGTCCATCTGCAACCTGCTCTTTATCGTAGAATCTCTCGTAAAGGCAAGAGAGACCATGGTAATTATTTTAATTGAGCAAGATCTTTTATAGCTCATTGGGTGATAAAGTTTGCTATACATAGTAAGCGTAGTTTTTGATCCATCCTCAGACACAGTTGTCTGTCAAGATAATTTAAATGAACAGTGGTGATATTTAGACATACTCCTCAAGTCTCAAAATAAAACAGGTCACATAAGTGCCTGGAGCAGCGAAGCACCTGGCTTAAGCACTCAGAAAGTCACTCTTCGGGAGTCAGAATAAACTCTAGGACCCCTCCTCTGGGCTGCTTTCATTTCAGCACTAATCAGATTTGGTATTCACTGTCATAAAAAGTCGCTGTTTATTATGTCGTTACTTGACTGGCTTAGAAGAGGAATGAAATACACAATGGGCTGAAAAGGCTTTGAATTTCCATAAATCTGACCTATGGATGTCACAGTGGACCGGCTTTGCTGGAGTCACATTGATTCCATGGACTTGTGAAACATTTTTTAACTTTCTGTAATTTTATACCAAATTACTTACAGTTTTATTTTTAAACCAGCAATTAAAAACATCTGTTTCTCCTGCTAGCCTAAATGTGAAAAGATGCACTGGAGGATCTGTGCATTATTGGAAGAGCAGATTTGCGCAAATATATGCAAATACATTTGTGCAAAATCGAATGTTGTCACTGAGTGGAAATGCACAAAATGCAGAAGGAGCAGATTTAACAAAGACACCCCCCCCCGCCCCCCCTGCCAGTTCTGGAGAATCCTGTTTCCTTTTGGCCTGTTCATGTTAAGCACATGGTCTGATTTTAGTTACGCTAAGGGTCAGGTAACAAGCCAGGTTAAGTGCAGGCAGAACAAGAAATAGAACCATGACACAGATCTCTCATACCGGAGATGCTCGTCGCGAAAAGCAGGGAAGTCATTGCTGCCTCTTCTCATACAAGATGTAGAGAACAGTCTTCAAAATGTCCCTCAGAAGTGGCTGGGACAGATAGTTTATGCAGAGCCACTTTGCATATGTAACATGGCTGATGAAAGGTTTGTGATACAGCCAATTCTATAGTTTTCACCCTTCCATTACAGTGAAATCGTCTGCAAGAACAGGACCTGAGAGCCAGTCAGGAACTGCAGGCAATTATACCTGAATTTAGGCCTAGAAGATCTGTCCTCCACTTCAGAGTTCCCAGACTCAGTGGCCTGGCCTAGAAAAAGCTGGAGCCTGAAGTGCAATGAGCAGAACGCTTTGCCTTGTTAATGAGGCAAAGACAGCAGGATAAGCTCTGATAAGCTTTAAGCCTGAATTGCAGGCCTTGCAGATTTGTAGATGCCAGTAAAGCATGCCACTGTTTCCTTCTGAGGCTGAAGAAGCTGATCAAGCCTAGGGAAACTCGCCAGCCTGGGGCCCTCTAGATGCTCTGGACTGCGGTTCCCAATGTCCTTGACGATTGGCCATGTTGACTTAGGACTGCTGGGACATGAAGAATGGCACATCAGAAGGCCTTCCCGGAAGGTCTGGGAAGGCTGATCTATGGTAACTTACGCACTGGGTTTACATAAGCAATACATGCTGGCCGTGAGCCACCTAATTAGCGTAATTCCCACACTGGTGGCAAGGTGTCATTGCGTCTGAACCTGGCACAGGGGGTGGGCCACAGTAGTTTACAGGTCACCCTGGAAACCATGGCTTGCTGGAAGGCTGCTTGGTGGAGTGCAAGTCACTCCAGCTGGCCGGTCGCACTGGGTTTGGACATCACAGCAACCTGTGTCTAGGGAGGGTACTTATGCTAATTGGGGAGCTCACAGTTGGCATGCAGGGGGAGGGAAATGAGGACACGCTGGCTCCTTTTTTCTCCGGGATCTTACACACTTGCCTAGTGATTGAATTCCCTCAGAGTCAGACCATGAACTTTGTAGATCAAGCCTTGGAATCCACCTACTAACCTTGGCAATCAGACTTCTGCTTTCTGCTTTCCAGGATGCATGTTCTGTGTCCCACCGAGAAGGGGGCTGTCTCAGATGGTATAAAAATATCTCGGGAAAGCAGGAGAAAACCTGCTCTGAGACATCAAAATGGGGAATTAAAGCTCAGAATTAGAGTGGAACCATTCATGACAGATGGTGAAGATCTTAAATACCTTTCTCAGTAAAGACTCAAGGTGACTTACAAGCCAAAACAATTATCTGCTAAAGTATGATCATTCTAAAAAAGAATGAAAACATCAGTGAAAACTATAAACTATTCGACTCATGCATTAGATAGTCCTTTGTATGTCATTAAATGCCTTGGATAGTTTACAATGTTGGATTCAAGTGTGCCTTATTAGACAGGGCATTTCATACCAGGGCTACCACCATAAGAAGCCTCTCTCCCTTGTCTCCATTCTCTGCACTTCACTCGGAAGAGTTACCTGGATAACAACCTTGGGTGATAATTGTGGGATATTGAGATCAAGAGAGGCACTCTGTCCCATGTCTCTCCTAATAAGTAATCTATATAGATTTTGTAAGTTAAAATTGGTAGCTTGAACTGGGCTTGGAAATGCATAGGCAGTCACTGCAATTGGCCCAAAACTGGTGTTCTATGATCAGAACTTTTAGTCTCCATCATTAATAACGGCTGGTACATTTTGCATGGTTTACATATGGTCTTAGATCATATTGCATTCATCTCATCTGGAGGTTACTGGGGAAAGATGAAGACAGAATATCCGTCCAGATAGGGGCATAGCCTGGCCACTAGCCAAAGCTGGTAGAAGTGACTTATCTATGCTATTGAGGGGACCTGAGCCTCAAATGGCAGTGATGGCACTAGGAGAATCCCCAAGTTCTCCTACCATCACCAGCACCATCCAAAACAGGTGGGCCACTATTCATCCAGTTGAATGAACCACCATCAACTGCATTTCAGGTTCTCAGTTCCCATCTAACCTATTGTCACAGCCAGGCAGCATTCCATCACATCTACAGCCTCACCCAAGGAAGCCGAAAAGGAGAAATAAAGTTGTGCATCATCAGCATGCTGATGACAGTGGACACCAAATCTTTGGATGACCACACACAATAGTTCATGTAGATGGAGGACAAAACTGAGCCACAGTGGAGAATCCAGGGCGGGGGTGGTGGTGGTGGTGAGCAATGTCCCCCAAGTGCCACCTCCTGCAGCCAACTATCCAAGCAGGAGCAGAAACACTGCAAAGCATTCACCCCACGTCTCAGCTCAGACCTCAACCCAGAAGGACGTCATGGCTATAGAACTTCAATCTATGGCTATATAGCTTCCATATAGCCTGAAGTGTCTGATCCTGCCTAATCTTGGAGAGCTAAGCAGTGCTGGACCTGGGTGAAATCTGGATGGGTGACCTAAATGTTTTGAACAGCCCAGAGAGCTTCAACTACAGGTTGTCTACAAATGTAATAAATAAAATGTTTATTTTAGTATTGAAGCCTGCTGAAACATCAAGGTTGATCATTAGGGTCACACTCCTGTTCTCTCTCTCTAAGACAAGTCATCAACTGAGGCTGTCTCCATGCTAAAGACCAGCCTGAAAACTGATTGAAATAGATCATCTTATTCAAGAGAATCTGGAACTGGTCAGCAAGCACCCACCCACCCAAGGAACTTGCCCAGGGAAAGGAGCCTTCGCTCTTGGCCTCAAACGCTCCCAGGCCCAAGGAGAGCGGCTACAGAACTGGTCCTACCTCTGTCAGCTGGCCTGGGAGCACTCCCTGCCTCCTTCATCCAGCCAGCTGCCTCCTCCCTGCTCATTTTAATAAGCCACAATAAATACACATTCAGGAATGCATTTAAAAGAACCTGGCCAGCACAGTATTTCTTAGAAAGACATTAATATATTGGAGTGGTTTATAAATACCTAATTTTGACCATGGCTTACATGTACATTTACTTCAAAGCTGCAAGTTGAAATGGGGATGATGCTTCTGTGTATTAATGGAAAGTACAAACAATGATTCACTTCATTCTAAACAATTCATTGCAACATGTTTTGAGCCTCTTTACAAGCTGAGTGGAAAGAGGTTGGAGCATGACACTTGGCACAGGAACAGATCTCATCATCCAAGCGATTTGATGACATTTAGTTTTGACTTCACCCTCCTCTGCACTTTTGGAAATTTAATTTTACATGTTTGTGTTGAAAAGGTTTAATGCCTCTGATTGCCAGAAACAGACCCCGGTATAATGTTCTATGTAATTGATGTTAATGACCTCACCAAATTTTTCTATGGGAGCTGAGATAAGTGACCATAAGCACAGAAGCACACATAGAATCATGTCACAGACTTTCAGCGTTAGCAAAGACAGTATAAAAAACAGGAAACACAAAGCAAGCCCTAAATTATTCACTTAGCTCTTTCTTGTGCTTGTAAGCAAGTGCATATAATGATAATTATGTATTTTAAGTTAAAAAGTATGATCTTTTCCTGGCATCTTGAACCAGAAAGGGATATAGTGAGGGTGATCAAGAAAAGACCCTGAGATCATGGAATATTAATAAACATTCAGAATTCACAAGTGAGAGTCCACTCTGAAGTCCACTCACTTTTCTCCCAGAGCCCATATTTCCGTGGGAGCACCATTCATCAGGTGTCCTTCGCAGGGTCATGTTTTCTCCTGTTCGATTGCCCTGGCCCTTGACATTTTTGCATACGAGATTGTCATTCATTTTGCAGCACATGATGTAGTGCCGTCTCCAGCTGCCAAATGGAGAAAGTAGTAGCTACCATGCATGCGCTGGAATAAATCTCTGGAAGGACTACCCTGTCATGTTTGTACAGCAGCGAAAGATCAATGCGGCAGCGTGACTGTCAGCACAGTGTGCGCTTGTGCGCTCGCACATGCAACTATCTAAGGCCTGTAAAACATGTGCCCAGGGAAATGCATGTGGCCACTCCAAGAGTTAAGCCAGAATTTGGTGGAAGTAAAGTGAAAACCAATCCATCTTGCAGTTTCTGCACAGCAAACATCATCTTGCTCCACTCTCCTGCCCATAATATTCCAGTGCATTGGCAAAAGAGTCCTGTTTGTCTTATGGCAAGTCCATTAATCATTTGTACATGAACCTCATCTGTAAAATTTGATTATGTTATACAATTTGTCCTTTATTAAAACTACGACGCCAGACTTCTCTGATCTCCAGATGACGATGGTGCATCTTAAACACCGATCCTTGCGCTTTCTTGAGCAGTACAAAAGCAAAATACGAATGCAGGAGGAAATGACATGAACGGCCGCCTTGGTACAACATCCACGCTGATGCTTTCCGATAGGAGTAAGTGCAGTTGCTCAGTTTAAGACCATCTCAGACTGCTGGGATAGTTTCTAATTGATATGCACAATATATTGTGCTTTGTGTGATAGATAATTGAACAGGCAAAGAGGAAACAAAATCATAAACTGGGGCACATGGTACGATACTTATGAGCAGCGGCATCAATTACCAGCCCCAGATTTGTGCATAGCAGCATCCCTTTCTGATGTATGACAACAGTGCTATTAGCTGGCTATCGATTATGTACCGCAATTTATTTCCTATGTTAAGTTTTCAGAACAATACATATATTAAATAAAAGCAGTTGGGGGAAAATCAATACACAGAAGATAAGAGGCTGGTCAGGTGGCAATGTTTGCCTTGAAATGATGAGGCACCGTGCTTCATAAATTCTGAAGGAAGATGACTGCAGGCCAGCTCCTTGTCTAGTTCCTTTTAACCAGATTCAATCTGCCCGACTTTAGCACTTATTGTGGTCTGCTTAAACTTGAATTTGTACTCCACTGGGACAGAAAAGGAGTGGAAATGTAGAAGGAACTATTGTTTGTAACATGGAAAGCCATTATAGGAGCAACAGACTGTGAGTGCTCTTATGACCTCCGTAAGGGGAGGCATTGCCCTGGGAAATGGTGATGGGAAAGGCACGGTGCCTTCATTCATACGTCTTCCTGCCGCTGCTGCTGAAGGCTGCTTCTTATGCCAGTGGTGGGTGCTACTTTTATATGACTGGGCCCCGTGGGGCGCCAGGCGCGGGTGACCTGGGGCTGGCACAGCAGGACCGTTGCTGCTTTCCAGAGGTGCAGGCTGGAATGGAAGCCAGCCCATCAGGCGGCTTTGCCTGGTCTCGCGATCCCACCAGGCACTATGGGTAATGCATGAGTCAGCTGTCAGAGGGAGAGGGATGTGGCTCTTGCCAGGCTCCATCCTGCTCTTGGAAACTTCGGCCCACGGCCGTCCATCCTCATGTCATAATGTGCCACTTTAGAACATTAGGAGCTATATAGGTCCCAATGCTCTGGCACTACCAATAACTCTTCAGGGACTCTAATCCTTCACTGGTGAGCAAGTGGGTTGCGTTGCAACTTGTATTAAATGGAGAGATCCAGATGTTCAGAGCCCTGCCTTGAGTTTGCCATCAGATGGTGAGGAAGAGATCCAAAGAGAGGCTCAATTAAGACAAGAACACTGACCAGGGACTAGGCAGCATTCAATGCAATGGGATTTACTTCTGAGAAGACCTGCATAGGGCTGCGCTGTAAGCACGCTGCTTGCCTTTCCTTAAACGACCGACAGCATTCTAGAGACAATTCCAATCTTTAATATTCCTTAATACTCTCATCGGCACACCTGGGGCAAAATTATCAAAGGGCTATGGGCTAATTTATGTTAACACCCAAAAGGCAAAAGCAATTTACTAGCATTTCTGGGCTTATTTTCATCATTTCAGCAGGGGAGAAAGGGAATAAAATCAGATTGTTGCGTACAGCACCAGCTGCAGCTCATACATTTCGCCTGGGTGTATACAACTCTGCGGTGCATTTAGAGTCTGGTTGATGCACAATATTTCCTCTCCAGCCCCATCGTGGGCGGGTGGCAAGATGCCCTTGCATTCTGCACCGGGCAATGCAAACCTTTCCCTCTTTCGCTCCGTCTCACCACGCCAAGCATTGTCCCACTTTCCCTGCCCTCTCCTTCCAGCCCTGGTGTGGTTTTTCCTTTCCTGCCCTCCTCTCTCAGAACTTTATTATAACTCTGCTGCTCTCTCTTATCAGTGCTTCTTCAGATCCTCTTTGTTCCTATCTTTGCCTCCAGCGCCGATTTCATGGCTGTGCCATGCTGTGTTTTCTGCTTCTTGAGCTTATTCACCTACACTCCTCCCTCTTTCCCGCTCATACAGTAAATGGATTTCACTTTCTAAAAAAAAATGTCTAAAATGACATTTTTGCTTGCCCCGGGTTGTCTTTTGTTTTGCATGCCTTAAGGCACAGGCCTAGGCGTGTTTAGACCGAATAAAGCACCTGCAATTTGTGCACGATCCAGCCAGCGCTGTGGCCAGAGGGATGCTGGGAAACAGCTGTCCAAGCACGCACCCAGGCGCCCTGGAAGCGTGGCCAGCATCGCAGCCTCCACAGCGCATGGAACCTCGCTCATGGGTGTGGGCGGCCAGCCAGTGTTCGCAGCAGGAATAATGCTGGGGAGCCACCTGTCAGGGCTGAGGGCAAGGTACTTCTGAGCAGCCAGGTAGGAACCCTGTTTGATGTGAAGGGCTCTGTTTGCAGGGGTTCAGAGAAGCAAACTTTGTGCAAAGATCCCCTCCTTCCCACACCATGCAGGAGAGGTCTTGGACTTCCTGTCTGCCATTTTCAGGGGCTGGAGAGGCTGCTCTGGGTTCCCCCGCTCCTGTCCGAGCAGTTGGTCCAGTCTAAATCTGGATATGATCCACTCTATGGGGGGAGAAGCCATTCTCAAGATAAGCAGAAAAAGAGTCTGAGAGGGAAGCTGGCTAGGAAAAGGTTGTCTAGAGCATCACAGCTGCCCGAAGCAGCTTGCTGAGGTTTGGGGGCCTTCGGCTGATGTCGCTCTGGGACCAGTGGAGCCTGTATGAATGCCTGCTCCCCATCTGCTCGTCCTTTACTCTTGCAGATTGCAAATTGGATATGAAAGGCACCATACGTCTTCATTACGCTCTTCTCACAAGGAAAAGGACCCTGTAATAGGGCTACCCGGGAACTGCTGACTGCTTGGGGAAGTGGGGACAGGAAATATTATTCTCCCCAAAACTCAGTGGCATAATCAGAAAGGACTTAGTGAAGCTCCAGACAAGGATGAAATTATGGTTTGTTCCCAGATTATTCATCCTAAAACAGGAGTTCCTCCACAACAGGAGGAAAGGGGGGGGGGCAGTCCATCCAGCATCCAGAAAAGATATCAGTTTCAAGTCGACCTTCAGGTTAAAACATTATCTCCCACCTGTGAAATGCCTTAAGAGATGTTTCCACATATGCTCATTAGAACTTCTCCTTGCATTTTGGAGTTCTGAACTACATGGCATTGTTTCTGCGTCTTGTGTTTTGATTCAGATATAATGGCCTCAAGGTGAGCATTTATTCTTAGCAGGTATTTTGTACTCCCTTCTCTAATAGGCCATTAATTTCAAAAGGATCCTAACTAGTTGAAAAATTCATTTAACCATGGTAAAACCATGAAATATGACATTAGAATGTTCATTTTGGATTAACTTTTCCAGGGTCATTCAATTAAATTCATAAAACCATTATATCGATTTTTTTGAACACTTGGAGTAGAAATGAAAAATGATGAAACCAGTGAGCTGTTAGTGGTCAGCACCTGGATGGAAATTAGCTATGCTTTATACACAGGATAAATCATGACACAATACTTAAAAGAGACTGAAAACAGGAGTATTGCACAAGCGCAAGGGGAAATGGGCAAAAGGGGGGGGGTGCTCTCACTCCTTCTGCGTTTCCCTTCTTACCGCCTTTGCTGTCACCACCAGGTGGGAATCCATTTCTCTAGCTGCTGCCACCAAACCACCCTTAATTCTCTTTATCTCTCAGCTAAATCTTTACAAATGAAAGCTGTCAATAGGAAACGTTTTAAAATCTGAATGGACACATGCATACACACAGAAAACACACACAAAAACACGTGAACAGTAGTGTAATAAAACAACTACAGAGCCTTTCTTTCCTCTAGGTTTCCTCCCTCCTTCCCTCCCTTTGGCTTTTATCTCCTAAAATTAGTTTTTTCTTCCCAAATTCCAACCAATCAGAAGGGCTATTTCTAAGGTTTCCATTTCCTGACATCAAACTTTCCCACGCATTCCCTTACTTGCACAAACCGTTTTAGCATGCTAGTCATCTACAAAACAGTTTCCAGTGTCTTGACTTGTTTTGCAGCTGTTGGATAAAACTGCTTGCAACTGGAGACATAAAGAGATCCCCAAGTCATCCCTCTCGCTCTGCAGTATCTGTAAAAGGCTCGCTTATTTTAGGTAGACTGGCATACGAACATCTGCCAATGGATTTCCCACAGGATGCAGGGCCTACTCACAGACCATTAAGATGAATTTCTATCCCACTTTCTCCACTTGTGAGGAATCCTTCTGTAAGTACCTCAGTCCCTCTATAAGTACCTCAAAGGCTGTCACAAGAGGAAGGTCAAGATCTCTTCTTGGTGATGCCAGAGTGCAGGACACGGACTCATCAGTTCAAGTTGCGACAACCCAGACTCAGGCTGGACATCAGGAAAAGCTGTCAGAGCAATACGACTGGGGAACCAGCTGCCTAGAGAGGTGGTGGGCCCCTCCACACTAGAGGCATTCAAAAAGAAACTGGACAGCCATCGGAGTGGGATGGCGTAACTTGGTGTCCTGCAACAGCGGGGGTTGAACTCGATGGCCTTCATGGCTCCTTCCAACTCTGCAGTTCTATGATTCTAACCCAAGGCAGCTTACCTGGTTCAGTTTTTAATTTCTCAGCAACACCCCTGTGAGGTAGGCTCAGTCAAGGGGGAGCAATTGGCCCAGAGTCACACAGTGAGTGTCATGGTTGGGAGGAGTGTGTGTGTGGCTATGACCCAGATCTCCCAGGTTGCTGGTCAAACACTCTCACCACTGTGCCTCACCACCTGCTGAGTTTATGCAGAGCCCAAAGATGGTTGGCAGGTTTGCTTTCCTTATCAAATTGAGCCATGCCTGGATTTCTGCTCCAGCAGAATCAGGGACTGCAGCTGCTTTCAGACCCTAAAATCCACCCCACAGTTTCTAAACATTAATTGAATTTGTTTAGTTACCACACATTCATTAGAGGTATTGCCTCATTTTGATTGATTGAAGTAATGAACAAACGTTCACCATCACCGCGAGTTTCTTGAAAATGATTCAGGGAACCATGACTAGCAGAGCCATTTAAAGGCAGTTCATGTATTGCTGAGAACTTATTTTGGTGATATATCTCTTTTAATGCATCTCATTAATAACAAATGGAATGTGACTCTCTTTTCCACTGGTGACCTCTTCTTTTATTCTTTTTGTGCACAAATCAGCATACGGTGAGATCTGGGTGAACAACACATGGAAAATCATTTTTATTTTTTGCTGTCTGAAACAGTCTTCCAGTTATTAAAGTCACTGACAGAGCAAGTATTTTTCTAAACTCCTTCCTTCATAGATATTCTGCAAAGGAAACAGGAAACCTTGTCTTTGGAAACTGGTACTTCCAAGCATGGATGCACCTTGCAACAGTTGCTCCACTGTGGGTTTGGGGCAGCTGTGAAAATGAAGCCATGGGAAGCTTAAAAACAGAGAAATAAAATTTTGGTTAAAACAGTGATAATATTTTTTAAAAAATCATAAATGACACACACATGCACTCAAGAATAAATGCAGCAACTAAGCCCAAAGACCAATTCATATGCTGAAGGTCTGCTGAGACAGAAAGCTCTCTGGGGGGGGGGGGGGGGGAGAGAGAGAGAGAGAGAGAGATTGAGAATTAGCCTAGAATCCATTTGCAGGAAATTCCATAACTGGGAGTTACCACCAAACAGGCCCTTGCAAGGTGAGCTCCAAAAGCAACTCTGAACAGAGCAGTACCACAAGCAGGGCTCCCACTACAGATTTTAGAACATGGGTAGGTTAATATGGGAGAACAAATATGAGGTGGGTTGAACCCATACAGAAAGACACAGCCTTGAACTTGGCAGAGTTGGCAGGAGAGCTTTTGTTCATGGGGTCTCCATAAGTTGGAGAAGACTTGATGGCACGCAATACAATAACAATATAGGAGACAGGTGACTTCCAGGTTGCCCTGTCCTAAGCCATATAAAGGCTATAACCCACAGTTCAAACCGTGCCAAGATGTAGACCAACTGCCGGTAAAGCCATGGAACTGTGTAGTTCCTTTTTAAAGTAGGCTTGTTGACTCTATAAGTGTATTATTTTTGTCACATTAGATTGCATTTTTATTCTGTTTGTGCTTGTCTTAATTTGTTTTTATCTTGCTCCTGTCAGCTGTTCCAAGAACTTCTGCTATAAGCTGGCCTAGCAATAAAACATATTCTGAGAAGACTAATTATATTTCTTGGGATCCCTAATTCGGGAGGTAAACTCTTAATGGCTTCTCTGTATAACCACAGAGTAACATTTGGTGAAGTGGCAGAGAGTGGAGAAGGAGTCTTGCTTTCCTAAACAGGAAGGCGGGGTCAAAAAGCAATTTTGCAATAAATATGCAAGCAAGGAAGAAACAAAGAACATATAGTCAGGTCACTGGAAAAATGTGGTGACCTGTGTTGCTGTTGTGTGTATTTTGTGTTGTGGAGGGTTCTGAGCAGCAGATCTTGCCTCATTACTAGCGAGATAAGCCCACACTTCTCATTCATTCATTCATTCACCTTAGATAAATGTGCTTTGTGGTATTTCCCCCTGCATTTATTTCCCTTTAGAAAGATGTGCTATCCCTTTTTCTTTCAGACTCAACATGTTGGCTGCTGAATTTGTCTTGCCTCTCATTGAGAGATGGAAATTAATAAGACACTTCTTTCCTAATTGCACAATCAAAATAAATTATGGCCACAAATTGGAAGGCGTGGAAAATTGCATGTGCATTTTGGGTGCCGAGATAATGTCCAAGGGTAAATTGTTTTCATATAAATTGCATACTTAATTAATTGCTTTTAAAATGCCCATGTATTTCTTTGTGCAAATACTTCTATGTCTGAAGTTTTTTGGGTTTGGATTAAAAAAAAAAAAGCAGCAGCAAATTAAATTGCCCAGCCACATATTAAAATGTTGCCCTAGGTGTATTCTGGCTGTGCTCAGTCATCAGCTCTTTACTAAGCTATGACAATAAATCTGGATGAGATCCTTCTATCCTGAATTGCTACCGGGGATCCAATTGAACAGATTTTATTTTTTCCCAAATTACTGGCACACTAGGTCGTGTTGTCTGGTTAATTTGAACAAAACACGATATGTTTGGAGTAGAATTTTTTTTCTCCTCCTGAAGAAAATAAACACCTTTCACTGCTTCAAAGAAATGGTTCTCAGACAGAAACGAAACTCCTACTGGGTTTTTACATTTCATGTTTGAATAATTGGAATACCTGATGGCTAGGTTGCATCTACAGATAATTTGTGCCACGATTGTCCATAACAAAACCGTCTATTTAATTTGCCACAGCGAGCTTGCTGCCTGGCCCAGGCCACCACAATGGGCTGTATCAGAGAAGCTATTCCTGATTTCCCAGGTGTGTGGCGCTCATCTGCATGAACATCTGGGAAAAGTGAGGTGGGGGAGAGGTGAACTTCTCCACCTCCAAGGATCCTTGCATTATTCCGTTGGTGCCGGCAGGCCTTGGGGACAAGTTGCTGGCTGCAGGGAATGCTGAAGAAAAGAGACAAGGAATGGGAAAGCAAAAAGCAGATTCCCTTGGACTCTTTTGCTAGACTAGCATATGGCAAATAGGTGGTAAAATAAACACAGTCTGTGAAATTAAAACGTTGGCAGCCCTAATCTGTAGACCAGCCGTCCCAGCAGAAGGATGCTTCAGCTCGACCTCCTGCTGTTGCTCTCACAAAACATCTGTAAACATGACGTGGTGGTGCTGCTCCAGACTGATCCAGCCATGTACATACTGAGGCCGAGCATGCCAGCCACTCTGTGGAGCTCATCAGTAACAACCGTGCCTTCCTCGTCCTTGATTTATTTTTAAAATGGATGGCAAAGGAAGTGCCTCTAGGTGCTCGGTTTCCCACAATCTCAGTGGTCCTGTCTGCCTTTGTAACCATGCAAGTTTCTGCGCACACCAAGCAGTGGCAGCACTGAAAGAGCGAGCCCAGCCTTTCCTGCCTACAAGCAGTGCGTTTTGCAACATGCAGGAGAACAACTTTGTGCATTTGTTCAAACTAAGGGCTGAACGTGCTAGCGCAGCTTTAGTGTTCTCAGCCCCATAAGAAATGGTTTTCTCTCCCTTTGATGCATTCTCTGCTATTTATGCCTGTCAATTTGCGTGCATGTGTGTGAGAGAGAGAGGGAGAGGGAGAGGGAGAGACAGAGATGCACCGAGAGAGATGCAGGGAAGCATCCATTTTCTGCTAAGGAGCAGCCGTGGCTTCCGAAGACTGATGTGCTTCTTGTCAACATCAAGGGTTTCGGCAGCTGCTCCCCGGCAAACAGCTGCTGTCCCCACATGCTCTAGCACTGTGTGTGCACCTCCAGCTTAGTGGATGGCTCAGCTGCTGGGAAAGTCCTTTCAAAGCCCAGAAAGCAAGCACGTGCCTGTGCTTTCTTTGCCTCTTTGAGCAGACCCAGGAAGTGATCAGCAATCTGCTTTCTGAGCCGGGGGTATTCCCAGGCAGGGGGCTTGGGAGGCTCACACTGTGATTGCCTGCAACACGGCGGAGTCCGCCTGGGCAGTGCGCTAATTCTGTACCTGCGCCTGAGCCTTACTTTTATTTTTATTCTAGGGTGGGTGCATGCAGCCAGGATTTCAACTGAGACCACTGTACCCTGGGAAGGGGGAATTAAACTTTACTCACCAAGGCATTTGCTTTCCCAGTTCTTTTTTAAACTCCAGAGCCTGCAGGGAGTTTTCATCCTCAGTCCTAGCCTAGGGTGGCTCCAGTACAAATCAAGACCACACACACCTACTCTAGAAAAGATCAGGTTTAGCAGCATGCTACGTAATTCACAAGACCTACAGGTGAGCCGATACTGGGGGATCTGAAGCAACCAGGGGCACAACGTTAGGTCAGAGTCACAGCATATGTTGGGTCATCTCAGTGGCTGCATTCAAGGAAGGAATGTAATGTGAACAGATCCCGTGGACCACAAACCAGGATTAAACCGGGATTAAGCCAGGATTAAAGTAGGCTTATTAGGTTTTTGAGTGCCAAGCCCCTCTCTCAGGGACCTGTGGGGCCTCTGCCAAATGAACTTCTTGTCTATTGTGCTGGAGGATAAGGACCCTGAGCCTGATCCTAGTTCTGATAATACCAGCTTAATCTGTAAAGGTACCAAACCTATGCCTGAGGGTCAAACTACATGTTATATTAAAGTCCCTGCATGCAGCCCTCTGCCTGTGTCTGTTTTACTCCAAAGCTAGTGCATGAGCCTTACTCCTCATTGCACATGGGGAGAGTAGTTGCACTCCTCCCTAAATTGCACTTCTTCTGCAGCACTTAAATACAGTGGGTGAGGAGGGTTCCATTGGTGAGAGTCCAGCAGCAACAATATGCTGGTTCAGCAACGTCTGCTGTTGTTGCTCCATGATCCTGTCTGGCCCAGCAGCAACGGCATAACCGGTGCACAGCTCCCGTTGAATGCCAGGGAGCTGCAGCCTGGTCAGCACACACTGCCAGCCCTAAGCAGCCGAAGGTCGGCGAGCGTGCCTGCGAGCAAAACGGGCTCGGTGGACATCCCTCCAGTACCGCAAAGCAGGCCCTGCGATGGCCAGATTCTGCTCTTGGCTGCAACAGCAACGTGATGTCATTCAATCTGGCCAGTGGGAAGCAGGGCAGGCCTTGCTCTTTACAAGAGGTGATTTCAGAAGGAGCTGGTCACATGAGACTGGCCCGGGTGGGGGCCTCCCGGGGGACCCATTTTATGACGTGCAACATAATTGAGCACCGAGAGTTGTGGCTGTTTGCTCCAGGAAGATGCGCGGCAGCTTGCCTTCACCCAGAGGCCACCACCTGTGGAATGCCTGGCTGAACACTCCCTGGCTCAGGAGCAGGCCAGGATCAGGACGGCACTGAAGCGGCATCCTCTCGCCCCAGACATGTCTGATGAATATTGCATGTGCTCTCGCCCTTATTTTGTCCTCTGCTTTCTGTTACTGGTTTGCCACATACCTAGAGAAACACTTAGCACCGCATTAATTTCCCTTCACTAGGTATATACATGGTTCTGTAGGAGAAAATTAAGGGAGAGTGAAAACCATCCCATGCACAGACAAAAAGGGTCAACATGAGCATTCTGATAAGCAGGGTGGCGATGGTAGAGATGCTCTCAAATTTGTGCCAGAGTTTGCCCACGAAAGCCCACATCAAATGAGGTAATGCGCAAAATAGAACAATAGGGGATCAAATGCTTGTCAGTCTGTCCTCTGGTTCAATTAAGAAACCTCTGCTTTGTATGTTACCACATAAATAAGAGTGTTCTGCTTTGTAGCACCAACACGTTTCTTACACCTCTTGTTTGGGAATGAAGTCCTAGCCCCTTACGACATGTGAGTGTCTTTGGTTTTGCGGTGCTGTCCAGTGTGCCTATACATCACAAACACAGTCATGCGTGTATATACCTGTGTGAATTGTGGTGCTGGCGGAGACTCCTGCGAGTCCCTTGGACAGCAAGGCGATCCAACCAGTCAGTCCTAGAGGAGATCAACCCTGACTGCTCTTTAGAAGGCCAGATCCTGAAGATGAAACTCAAATACTTTGGCCACCTAATGAGAAGGAAGGACTTCCTGGAGAAGAGTCTAATGCTGGGAACAAGAGATGGCAAAAGAAGGAAGGGATGGCAGAGGATGAGGTGGCTAGATGGAGTCACTGAAGCAGTTGGTGTGAGCTTAAGTGGACTCCGGGGGATGGTGGAGGACAGGAAGGCCTGGAGGAATGTTGTCCATGGGGTCGCAATGGGTCAGACACGACTTCGCGACTAACAACAACAAATACTTGGCAATGTACAACCCCCCTGCCCAAGAGGTAAGTTGCAGGTGATTTTTATGACTTTTTGATGCAGGGCATTACAATTTCAATGGGGCCTGGTGTGTTCCCAGGCACATGCCCACAACTGTTAAAAGAGGTAAATGCACACAATTAAGTACTCATTTGCTATTTTTGACATGAGAAACAGCAGCGTAACCTGAAGAAATTGGTGTGTGCAGAACTGCCTTTAGGATATCTCCTCCGCCAGACCTCAAGTCCAACAGTAAGCTAATTTGCTACAGATCCTTATAGCAAATCCTGGTGAAATTTGTACCTGATCATTCCCCCAGCCCATAATACAATATCCGGGGCAGTGACTTCCCGAAAGTGGATGGTTCCTAAGATGCTCACTTACACAGCAGCCACTGTTTTGCTCACTTTCAGCTCCCATAAGAGACAAACGATACTGGGGTCAAAGCTGTGGGGAAACCCGACAGGACTGGGGTGCCAGAGTACGTGCATCCTGACTCGCTGTGACCCTGGAGGGCTTGCAGAGCAAGGCAGCAGAGGGCTCGCTCTCTGATTAGCGCCCACGACCTTCTGGAAAGACGTCAGAATGTGTGCCTTTTCGAGTGGAAGGAATGCACGTTGAGGGAACGAACACTGGGCGTTTTATAGCCAGGCGATAACGCCGAATGCTGCTTGTACGATAGGCAGCCCTGAATATTGTATCACATTAGCTCCAAACTGTTTGCGCTTCTGTTCCCACAACGCTGCTACAGAGAGCGCACAATAGAAGCTCGCGACGGGTGATGGATGGCTGGCATGCGACCAGCACCCTAGAAAGGGGCTACTGTGTTGGCTGAATAGGCTCATTAAGGAAAAGCGGCGCAGCCGTCCCGGTGAACGGGAACAATAGCAAGTACAGAAATTAGGCTGGTTGGGTAGGAACGGAGCCCTTTCAGGAAGAATCCGCCGTTTGGTCAGCAAGTTGCAGAATTAGCTAGAGGAATTGGTCGAGGAGGAGCCAGAGCAAAATCAAAGGGACCGCAAGGGTTGCCTGCAATGTGACGTGTCCGACAATGTGACGACTGGGATTTTAGGAATTGCCGGCACGGGGTCTCGGTGCCTAAAAGAGGAAGGCGTTGAATAGATAGGCTGGCATTTGTAGCCCCCGCCCAGCTTTTCTTGCTGGCACCCTCCTTGTGTTTGGCTCTGTTGGACAACTTCACACGGAGCCGCACTGGCTACAGTCAGGAAAAGAGCTGACCGTAACACCACAACCCCGCTGGCCTCCACTGGCCGTGTGGGAGTGTCTGTGTCAGGCAGGTGCACAAGCACACATACGGAGAGAAGGCTGGAGAGACAGAGAGCATGAGAGAGCTCATTCACACACACTCACATTAAACCTGTGTGCACACATGCTCCTGTGCGCTCGCTCTCTCTCTCTCTCTCTCTCTCACACACACACACACACACACACACACTGCTCCCTTCCCCCTGGCCGCCTGCTGCCATTCCATGCTCCGAGGTAATAAGGAGGGTGCCTCACTCAGTCCACAGCGCAGAAGGTCCAAAGAGCAACCTCCTCCTCCCATGGGCGCTTCCCCCCGCCCCACTTTTTGTATGGTGCATTGTGTTGGGGAGTGCACAGGGCCTGCCCTCTCCTCTCCTCTCCTCTCCTCGCCCACCAGAACACCCCCACCCCTGTGACCTCTGCAGAGTGTCCTGAGGCCATCCTTGCAACTCGGAAAAGCAGCTCTTGTGCCCCCAGCAGCTTGTGGGGCACGGGGGGGGGGGGCAGAAAATCCCGATGCTGCATGTCCGTGGCCCAAGTCCCGGGAGTGTCTGTTGTGGTCCTCAAGATGCTCTCCAAGGATCATCAGATTGGTGTCTTCCTGTTTTCCATCATTTTTATTGTATCATGTTGCACTTAGGGGGTTAACATTTTGTACCACCCAGGGAGCTTCAGAGATTGGGCAGTACAAATGATGATAAATAAATAAATTACACATAAATAAATATTTATCTGAATAATGCTTCCGAGGCAGGGCTCTGATTTATGTCTTGCAGGCCTGTATGCGGCAGGACGGGCGGGAATGCATCCCACTGAAAGGGGTTGAGCCTCCTGCAAACAAGAATTGTACGAAACTCTTTGCAGTTAGCACAGGATACAAAGAGAGGCAGAGGGCTCTGTGTGTGGGTTTATGAAAGATCTCCGAGCCTCGGAAAACTTCGACGTGGTACTTGAGTATTTGAGCAAGGAGGGCACCTGCTGTCTGACAAGGCTTGCCTATGATTTTCCTGTTATAAAGTACACTCCAGCGTGTATTGTAGCGCAAGTGGCGATGTAATTGAATTCTTGCCCTTTCTGGCTGTGTGTGTGTGTATGTTTCCAGAAAAAGGTAAGTTTCCCTTGCAGAGCCCTGACAATTGTGCAGTAGCTCCTCTGTATTGGATTTAGACCTAAATGTGTTCAAGTTGTAAAAGTAACAATCATATAAATTATTCAAGCAGCCCCTTGATTCAACTTGAGTTTTGCTGGCGGCCGGCTTGGAAAGCCCCGTTGTCAAGGCAAACAAGCAATTGAGTGCAGTCATTTACCAAGCATCAGGGATACTACAGTGGGTGACAGTGGAGCTAACAAGGTTGGGCAGATACTTAGAGCACCGAATCAGTGGCTGGAAATGCTCCGGCGTGCGTGCGGCGCAGCAAATGTCACCGCACTCGCTCAAAGGGACTCCGTCTGCCAGTGGAAAGCGGCTGCGCATCAAACGGCGGAGGGTTGCCGGAAAGGTGTGGCGTGGCCTTCGGGAGAGGATTTCCGGGTGCTTTGAAGACATCAGCCCCATTTCAGAGGCTAAAGCGTTGGGCATGGGGTGGGGTGGGAGTTTGCTGGCTTTAAAGAAAACATCGAAACGGCATCGTAGGTATCCCTCCTTTAGTCTCATTTTTAAAAAAGCATGTATGTAGTTTCAGAAAATGATAACTCTCTGGAGCAGTTTACTAGAATGAATAAAAACGATCAAGATTAAACAAAACAATTTGCAACAGTAAACGGTGGTATAAAAACAAATGCAGCAGGATTTTCTTTTCTGATTGGGTTCCCCGGGGCAACATGCTTGTCCTTCATACGAAGATAAAAAACAGCTGTGCTGGATTAGCCGAGGCGCCATCCCGGCTGGGCTTCTGCTTGCAGTGGCCAGTCTGTGGCCGCTTGGAAGCCTACAAGGGAAGGGGAAGCACCCCGCCCCTGCACCCATATTCCCCAGCAGCTGGTTTCATTGATGCACTTCCTTGGATATAGGAGGGAGCAAATTGCCGTTAGGACTGGTAGCCACCTCCTGAGGGAGAGGTCCCTCGATCCCGTGGGGCCTGGAAGCATATCACAGGGACCATAAGATTGCAGACTGCATGCCTTTGATGGGCTCCTGGGAGGCATCTGCGTACGCATGGGACGAGTCTCCCTGGAGATGCACTTGCACAGGTCCCGGGAGTGTGTCCAGCTCAGGTGCAACCAAGAAGCAGAAGCCATTGGAGGAAATGAAGGCAGGTTGTCTAGATTTTCAGCTGCTGGGCCATCTTGGACAGGGGGCAGATTTTGCCCCATCTCAGTAGTAGCTGCCTCCTCATGGACCCTGTTACTTTCCTCCATTGGAATGAAGTAGAAGGGTGGGTAATCGCAGGCCTGTAGGCAAATCCCAATCCAGTTATCCAGGACTCCTCAGGTGGCCAGTTGCTGATTCCACGGCAGTTTCCCAGCATTTGTGCGGTTCTTTCCCCTGTTCTGAAAGGTTGAAATCCCTCCCTTAAGGCTTGGTTACTGGCAGTACAAAACAGCCTCGTTTTCTCTCTAAACATGCAAAGGGTTGCCTCGCAAAGTGAAATATGCTGGTATTCTGGCCCCACCCCTTTTGCCTTTGGCCCTGCCCCCTTTGTCCTCAGTCCCCGCCCACCCTGGGGTGCAACACCCACGAGCTTCCCCAAAGCTGAATTCAGCCCTTGTGCTGAAAAAGATTCAACACCACTGCCATAGACGAGTTCAAACAACAATACAGCATTTATTTCTGAGAGCTTTTATAGAGCCTTTTTCTTAACTTGCTCTTATGCTATTTTTGATTTTTTGTTAAACCCGTCAGTACTGTTTTATTATTTGATTTATTCAGTTATTTATTATTGTTTGTTTGTTAAGTACTCTGTTGTTTTATCCTACGGTGTGAGTATATGAGAATGTTCAATTATAAAAAATTTATACAGATATAAATGTTACTGATCAATAGTAAATAAAAATGTTTATGTAGACAATGCAAAGTCCAATATGCAACTACTGGGGATATGAATCTCCAGAGGAGCTGAATGTGTTTGTGTCTTTGTATGGTGCAAGCGCACTTAAAAAGAACATTATTGAGCTGGAAAAATGTGCAGAGAAGGGCAACTAAAATGGCAAAGGGGGTGGAGCAACTCCCTGCTGAGGACAGTCACAAAAATTCAGATTGTTTAGCTTAGAAAAATGGTGAATGAGGGGAGACACAATGGAGGTGTTCAAAATCATCTATGGTGTGCAGAAGGTTGTGGAGAAAACCAGACCTTGTTATGAAGCTGATTGGTGGGCGATTCAGGACAGAGTAAAGGAAGCCCTGTGTGAATCTTTGGTTAAAGGATTATCTGGGTTAAGCAGTGCATGGTTAATCTTTGGAATTCACTGCCACAGGAAGCAGTGATGGCCACCAATCTGGATGGCTTTAAAGGGGGACTGGGCAGATTCATGGAGAGAAAGATCATTAATGACTACCAGTCTTGCTGGCCATGTGCTAGCTCCATTATGTGTGGGATCTGTCAGTTCCCTGGGGATCTGGTCAGTTCCCGTCCACGGGGCAGCAGCCCTGGGGGCCGTGTGTCCAGCGTTTGGGGGGCACCTGCCAGGAACTGAGCCCAGGTGCTGCATGCGCAACATCCTTCTTCCATGCCCAGCCATTTGGGCTGCTGCACGTGACACGGAAGGAAGCCACCAGCTGCACAGCCTTCATCCTGCCCACCTTCGCGGACTTCTCCCTGGCTCGGCGTGCTTTGCCAGACCAGCCAGAGCACAGGAGGAAGTCTGTGAATGCTGGAGGGCTGGATTCTGGCTGGATTTATACTGATAATTTTAATTTTGTATTTGTAAATCAATGTATTTTTTGTATTTTATATTTAATGGTAATTTATTATGTACTATTGTATTTCAATGTATTTTATCATGTTGTAAGCCGCCCCGAGGTTTCGGCAAGGGGCGGCATAGAAATGTTATAATAATAATAATAATAATAATAATAATAATAATAATAATTCTGCTTGGGCTCATGCCAGCTCAATTATGGAGGAGAAAAGAGAACCTCTTTTGCCCGCTTTGCAAGCAGTCATGGAGAAGGAGGTGGGAAGCAAATGGGAGGAGACTGGTACCCCTTGCTGCCATCCTCCCATCTCCGGTGGGGTGAAGGCAGGGGCATCCGTACCCCTTTCCCCCTTCCCCTTGATCCCAGGAACAAGTGCAGCCCCTCTCCAGACTGACTTTCCCAAGAGTAAGCACCACTGAAGAGAAAGTGATTAACTTCTGAATGGATATGGATACACATTTTTTTTTATTCAAGACTTTTTTATATCGTCCACCAGCGAGGTCTTGGGACAGTTTGACAGCAAAGCAGAACCAAATAAAATAAAATGCAGCATCCCAATTAACCTCCAGTGATAAAACCCATATTAAAATAACAATCAAACCTCACAATACTGGGAAAGTAACAAGGTTTTAGCCTGGCACCGAAAAGAATGAAGAGAGGGCAACAGGCGCACCTCTCGGGGGAGCTATACATGCTATTGAAGGCAATCTTATCTACTTATGAGTAAGCACCACTCAAAGTGATGTGCTTTACTTCTGAGTAGACAGGCCGTTGTCTCTTGGGGGGGGGGAGGGAGCAGATAGGAGGGAATGGTGGAACCAGCATTGCATTGAGCACGCCAGAGGGGTTGCGGGGAGGGGTGGAGGGGAGAGAGAGAAGCATGTGGGCTGGGCGTGGGAGGCACACAAGTCCACAGAAGCCACTATTCCTTTCCCTACCACGAGTTTATCATACTCTGGAATATGTTCCTTGGGGAAAACACAACACAACACAACACAACACAGCACTGCCATATAAATGGTCTGAAAACATCTGGGAAATAATGGCAGAAAGAGTATGAGGAGGGCCGCTGAGGGCGACAGCCCCGTGACATGGCAGTGACTCCAGCGTCACCACACTGGCAGAGAGGATGCAGAACAGCCGCTGCTCTCGTGACTTCCTGGACGCCAGCTTGTTCTGCAATCTCTTTTTGCTCTTCTCTTTCACGGGCAAGAAAGAGAGCTCCAAAACAGCCACTGTTCGGAAGACATGCTGCCTTCTGCTGCATTGGATCCTACTCCACCATTGCTTGAACTCAGCACAGTATTTCCTGTCCCTCTGCTAAGGACACGAACCTAGCAGAGAATAAATGGGTACGGATCCGGAAGACTGACGGAAGGCCTGCTGACTTTCGGTCACAAAACAAGGAATTCCTCCAGCTACATCTAGTATTTGTTTCATAAGGGCAGCTTAATTTGAAGCAGCCTGAGGTCTGTTTGAACATATGCTTCTGATTTCGGAACATTTGCTTATGTATTGGAAGAGGACTCTATGCAGAAACCAGATGCTCAGCTGTAGGGGACATTTGAGGAGCATCTGCCGGTATTCAGTCACCTCCAGCAAGGCCAGAGCTCCACGTCCTCTTTCCCTTAACCCGACTGCCTTCTCTTTCACAGCGACTTGTTATCAGTGCCTGGAAGTCTGCTTATTTCTCTTTGGAACTCGAGTAACCACCAGTATGTCCGGATAGGACTAGAACAGGCTGATCCTACAGTGAAGGCCATTTGCCGGTTTGCCTATTTCCAGAGCGCATCTTGCCTTGCTGTACAAAAATGCCAGGTGGTGTAAAAGCAGCGGCGATCTTTGAACGAGGCTACGATGAGACAGAGAAGGATTCGGGCTGGGGGTATTTCTACAGGGGCTCAAGTCTTCTGCTCCTACACCAGATCTCCAGAGAGGGGCAGGCACAGCGGCCCAGAAGAAGGGATGTGAGAGAAGTCCCTCCAGCTGTGGGATTTCCCCACAGGAAGAGGAAGGCAGTTAGACTGGGGATTCGAGGGCTGGTGCTGCAGGTTTGGGGCTAAAAAGTGGGGTGCTGATGTTGTAAATAAATATGTAAATAAACAAACAACCAATGCTGTTTGTTTACAGAGCCCAAACTCATCTTTCTCTGTCTCTCTGTTAGGCTGCCCTAGCTGCATGGCAGACTTTCCATTTTGTTTCCTTCGGCAGAAACCAGGATTGTACCATACTTAGCCAGGGTGGAGAGATCCATGTTTGCTCAAACCAGAGGACTTAACCAAAATATTTTACAATTATTCCCATCAAGATATGTCTGACAGCTTTGCCATGAACTATCGAATAGCATGTTCAGGCATTCTGGCACCATTAGTCCTATTCTGTCAAATAGGACCAACGCTAGTATTATTCTTGCAACAATACTAGCCCTTGAGTGATTCAGAAAGTCACTCACCTGTCCCA
Source organism: Varanus komodoensis (assembly GCF_004798865.1). Taxonomy (NCBI): domain Eukaryota; kingdom Metazoa; phylum Chordata; class Lepidosauria; order Squamata; family Varanidae; genus Varanus; species Varanus komodoensis. The sequence goes on from NW_025336087.1 coordinate 53,069,923, forward strand.
TGTGGCTGTAGAAGGGAGACCTATGTACAGATGTCGAGGGCAGGACTAAGGGGTACAGCCCTGTTCCGCACTTCTGTGTTCAGATAGGTGAATTTTTTTGGAACAGCAAAATAAGGCTATGGTAAATCTATATAATAGAATTATATATTAGCTCCTTACATATAATTATGTTTAATCTCCATCTCCATCTAATACAAATATATATTATATAATCCTATGAACTGGCAGACATGGGAGATACACAGAACATGATGCTAGAACACCTGCCTAGTCTGCTATCAGTGTTAGGATAAGCATCTCTGTATCTCTATCTAGGCTACGGGGTAGATCAAATTCATATAGTGCTTTGCCCTGCCATGGCTATTTGAATTGCGGCTGTCATGCATTTTTCAGGCTCTCTGGCCCACAGAGAGCTCCTTCAGCTGCAGCGTTCCCGCTCTTCCCTGTGTCTGAGCTACAAAAGGGCCCGTTCCACATCAGATCAATTGCCCGGGCCTGCTGCATGCCTTGCTACAGCGCCACTCATCCAGGCACACGTCTTCTGCTGCACGGTGGGCTGATTCAGACCCGTGCGTGCAGGCTGCCTGAAGGCAGGCATTCCCGCAGCAGCCAGAGAGCCTGGCGGGCCGTCTGCCCCCACGCTCCTTCAGCTATCGGAGGCAGCAGGCCTGGGCACCTCGGCTGATGGAGAGCGGTGCTATTCCACTTGCATCCCGCTTGTGGGTGTCCACTAGGAGGAGCCACCAAGAGCCTTCTCCTCCAGGAACTGGTCTAGATATCGGTGTGAACAGAGGCCAATGGATGCTGCCTTGCTCTGCAGCCTCTGTACTCGGGAGCTAGAAAGAGGGTCTGGCAGGAAAGCAAGCAGTAGACTCAGTGCTGCTAAGGAAGGAAAAGCTGGGAAACAGTGCGGAGATTTGGCCTCCGCTACTGCAGTGTTGTGTTTCCACTACAGCTAACTCTGGGCATGGGCCAGGCCCCTCCAGGCCCCCCCTGCCCCAGTGAACCGAGACGCTCATTGCTGTTGTCCCAGATGCCGTGCCCCCTCTTCCTCTTTCTCATCACTGCCAGCCTGATGTGCAGAGACCCCGGAGGCAAGCCGGCCTCCCCTGCTCCTCCTCCCCTCCCAGGCCGGAGACGGAAGAACAAGCTGTGGCAGTGGAGAATCGGAGGAGCCATTCCTGGTGGCTCTTGCCAGTGGGGGGGGGGGTCTCCTGGCCTGTGGGCCCCTGGCTCAGCCCGCCCCCCTTGATGTGGTGCCTGTCACTTCAGGCAATATCAGAAGGCACATGCCTTTCAGGGTGGAAGGAGGTTCTGCCACCACCGTGGCAGCCAGTCAGTGCTGTGCTTGGGCAGCTTAAGGGCTGGCGGCATCGCCAGTGACGCAGCAAGGTGTGGCTTTCCATATCTCAGGTGCAGGACACTCGCTTATCCTGTAGAGCCAGATGAAGGAAGAGGTCAATGGCTGACAAACGCGTAGCTGCTGCAGAAGCCTTTTTGAGGGAGGAGCAGCATAAAAGCAGGTAAAACAAATCAATGCATAGTCCAGATGGGTGAGTGAGTCTGGGTTGCCCCTCCTGGAATTTCTCTCTGTCTTTCCTACCTACATTGGGTTTCTTAAAGGAGCTCTTTTGGAGCTATCCTGGGATGAGGACACTGGTTATAGATACTCTTTGGGCTAACAAAGAGTTTGCACCAGATACTAATTTTACTGTGTAAAAAGCAGCAGCAAATCTATAAAAAGGGCCCTTGTGGGCTTCCTCCTCCTCTCCCTCTTCTTACTTTTCCTCTCCTTCTTCACACAATATTTTCCAAGGAACTGGGAGATTTAATCTCATCTTGGAATGGAGCTAATGCTAGGAATGCCATGCCTGTCCCGCTACATCTGCAACGGGCTATTAATGATCGTGGAAACCGATACTGACAGAGCGAGTCAGAACCAGCACTTGTAACATCGCAGGACAGGTGCTGCTTATAAGGGCATCGCCGATGACAACAACATTGACTGAGCAAGCCTGAAGCCAAAATCCTTGTGGCAGGGCGAATCCTCGTGCTTGCCTTTTATTTCTGTACGTACTTCTTTCTACATTCTTCCCTGCCCCCTCTCAGTCCCACTTTGGACCCACACAGACATTTTACGGTGATTCACGGATCAGACGGTTGTGTCAGGATCTGCCTCCTGTGAAAGGAAGCTGCCTTCCGCAAGAGCAGGCATCCCATTCATGGATGTCCCCCTGCCTCGTTTGTGGGACCCCCCTCTTTCCGTGCCAGCACTTACCCCATCCAGCAAAGCCTCTGACTCCCAGTGTGGCATTTCCAGGGGACTGGACGGGTGCTTTGGGAAGGAGAGGGCAGGGAAGTCCACTTCCACATGTGCCACCATCCCAGCTTAAAGCTGGCCCCAGTATGGCGTTGAAAGCCAGAGGAGTTCCAGTGCTGGAAGGGGGCTGAGGAGATCTGGGTTCGACTCCCCACTCAGCCACGAAGCGCAGTGGGTGGCTTTGGGCCAGCACTGCTCTCCCCGCAACCCTCCTCACAGGGTTGCTCTTGTGAGGATAAATGGAGCAGAGGAGGACTCTCAAAGCCACCTTGGTTTTCCTGCAACCCAAAAGTAGCTCAACACACACGCCTTGCGTGGTGGCCCAGCAGAGGTTTGGCTGCAGCCGTCTCATATCGCTCCATGTGGGAGGAAGGAGCAAAATGGGGGCTTCCTCCAGCACTGCCGTGGCCGGGAGGTGCGGATGGTGGGCTGCATCCCCTCTGGGCGGGCGCAAGCTGAGTTGGGCAGAATCCATTCTCTTCCCTGTGACGCTTCCCCCCCTCCTCCAAATGCTAGTTTGCTTCTTAGTTTAACCTTCTTCTTGACTAACCAAGTCGCCCCAGCACTGAGATATTTACTGAGGGGGTCAGTCTCTGCACGGCAGCCATGCAGGCGTACTCTTGCCAGGCTATACGTGGCCGTGCCGAGGAGCTCACGGTAGCCCTCCTCCCTTCCGATGGGGTGCAAGGGGCACGCATCCCTCTGGGGCTGAGGCCCTGGGCAGGAGAGGGACAGCGGGGTTAGTTAGCCAGAGTCTCTGCTGTGAGTCATGCCAGAATACTGCCCCGCCTGTCCAAGAGCCAGCCAACCAGCCAGCAAGACCACTGATGCCTACAATGGCGCGTACCGCATCTGTGGGGTGTCACCGTGTTTATTGTGCCTGTGATCCTGGGCTTGGAACTGTCAAGGTCCATGTTCCAGGAAAGGGGGGACACCAAAGTGGATGGGGCAAAGGAAGCACACGCACTTCTCCATTTACACACCCAAGCACATCCCAGGCCACAGGCACCCACCCACAGCTCACACGCAGGCCCTGTTTAATCTGCAAGACAAACAGCAAGCCTTTCCTCGGGCTTTCCCTGGGTGGCTTCCAGGGTGGCGGCCTTGGGCTCCTGACCCGGGAATGTGAGAATCGCAGCTGCCTTCCTCGCTCTGGCCTCTGTGCACTGGGATCAGGCAGGAGGTTGCAGCATGTGGGCGGCTGTGGCAGAAGGTGGCGGGAGCGAGTCAAGGAGGGGAACAACGGTCAAGACGTCCCGCTGGCTCCCAGGGACGACACAAGTCTCCTGGCCACCCTGCATGCAGCTTGCTGCCAGGATAGCTGGAAAGCCATGCCCAAGGGGGGTGTTGTTTGGGGCAAGGGCAGGTTCCTGGGGTGTGGCCCAGACTTGAGCCTCAGGCGCGACGTTCTCCACACCTCTGGAGTGGACAACGTGGCCCTTGGTCTTGCAGAGCTCTCTGAATGAGAAAGTGCTGGGCATGAAAGAAACAAGCACAAATCTTTGCCACAAATAAAGAAATTGAGATTGCTCTCTGTTTTCCCCTCAGAAAATGCATTCGTGCCCACACAGAACCAGCCGGTCTCTGGACTTGTGCTGCGAGTGTCCAGAGCTGCGGGGGTGCAAGAGAGAAGCGCATGTGCAGGGCAGGGGGTGACTGCCGGCACAGCACCACTGCAGCCCCCAATGCCCTTGGAAGTTGAGCGCTGCATTTTGAAACCCTTCTGCTAACCCAGGCTCTATTAATAACCCCAAGGCTACCCCTTCCCTCTCTCTTTAGATAACCATTTCTCACAAGGTCTGCTTTGGGCTTATAAGGTCTATTTTGAGCTCATTTATTTGCGTCTGCCAGGGCCCAGTGCATTCTTGCTCCCCAGATATTAAGGTTAAACAAAGTTTAAAATATTCTGGTCAATGATTTCAATTACCGAAGACATAAGCTGCTTTCACTCTCTCAGTGGTAAAGGAGCTGGTACTAAGGCTGAAAACAAAGGACCATCCCCTCTCCTTTAGGTCTGGGAGAGAAACGTGCCTTTTCCACCCTGATATTTCAAGCTTAGAATTCCGTGACAACCATTATATTTTGCTTGCTTACTGCAGAGCAATCAAATCAACGCCGCAGTCATTTGGGTGCAGTAATTAGATGTACAACTATCCCAGCCTCTCCCTCCTCCCTTGAAAGCTTTCCTCTCCAATATATGTTTATTACGTAGTTACCACAGTGCTTACTGGATTTCATGTTTATTTCTCAGCCATAAAGACTATCAAGCACCGATTGGCATCAACAGAGAGAGGAGAAGAGCAAACAAAATCCTGAAAAGAGAATTCCAGAATGTGTTGATGAAGCAGACATATGTGGCTGGCTGCTTTTAGGGTGACTTCCTTGATTGACGGTCTCTACGGGTGCTGCATATTTGTGGCGTGCCAGCTTGCTTCTCTCATTCAGCTGGGTGTTTTGGGGTGCTGCTGCAAGCAGAATGCAGATTAGGATCTCTTGGCAGATTTTGGGGTGTCCTGCAGTGGATCAGCAAGGGAGTTTGACACTCAATGGTTTAACAATAGGGACAAGAAAAGGCCTTTGTCTTCTCTCCTATATCAGACTAATGAAATCCCGAAAGCTTGGAAAAGAGCCGGAATGGATCTGGGGCAGTCTGAAAGCATTTCTGTATTATTTCCAGGTACTGAATCAGGTGCCAAGGCTGAGGATGTGCTCAAAGGCACTTTGTTCTTCTGCATATCTACATTTGCCTTCCTGATCCAGTATTTTGCACCCAGGTTTGGCTGGTGTAGTGAAAACTAAAGAAGATCTTGCCAACTTCATGTCCATCTGTACACCCCACAGTTCCATGTCATCTCCGAACATGGCAACTGTAATCTCAGGGGAGAAATGTACTTGAGAAAAGAGGAAAAACAAACATGCAAATACGGAGTGGATATGCAGTCATTCAGTCCCTGGGCTGAGGAGATCAATTATATGAAATTTCAGACAATTCTCATGCCTAATTATTTTTCTGCATACTTCAGAAAATGACTCTTTGTCAAGCAAATTCTTGTTTTCTGGACAAATCCTGGTCAGAACTTCAGATAATGAAGCCTTCTACACAGAAACATATTCTTATTTCTAACGGGTTTTCCATTGCTTTAAATGACAGGAAAATGCACATTTTACCCAAGTGTTTTTAAACAGTGGAAGGCATTGTTATTTCTTATATTGATGCCTTTTCTTTTTTCCCTTTTTGAGAGATTCCAGCTCTTTGTAAAAATATGCACTGTCTATGCAGCTTTCTCTGCCAAAAGAATTGAGAGGCTAGTTTCTCAGTAATACGACCCAGTAATGTGGCTACTCACTATGTTGCTTTCCGATTCCTTAATGCTGTCTGAAGTGATTCCAAGGTGACATCCAACACACCCTGGCAGAACTAACTCTTTAATTAGTTTAATGGGCAGCCAAGATGATGAGGGGGTGGAAGGGAAGGGGAGAAGCCCCCTCCTGGGTCAGGTCAGGAAAGAAAACATATTCTGAACTTTGTGTGAACCCATTTTGCTTTTTGTCTCAAAGAAATGCTGTTTGAATTGCAGTGCTGGCTCTTCGCGGGAGTCTGACCTTTTTAAGAAAGCAAATGCTTTCTTGCCAAGCCAGAGCATTTTTGGATTTCTCTTGAGCTCTTATTTGCATAGCTGGTTCAGGTTTTCTAGAAATGCTGCGGTTTGTGGTGCCTTTCATGATGAAATGTTGCGGTGTCCCCAGTTTTGTGAGGGAACGATAAAAAGTGCAGCGAACACAGTAGGTGGCACTCTTACCCCTAAGCAGTGACAAGAGGCTCCCAGGATGTTGTCGTTTTTGACTGGAGAAAGAGAACGGGAAAGAAAGCGAGCGAGAGCACAATGCACCCTTTATTATAATAAAACAAGAGTGACTGTTGTAGAACAATCTTGATCAGATCCTCAAATTAGCCGCTGTTATCTTCCTTTTTTCCAAACGACTCTTCGTTTCATTGCCTCACAGCCAGTTCTGAAGGGACAAGCATACATAAAACTGCCTCTGCTCACGCCTGTGCTTGAAAGCAGCAATTAAAAGCTCATTTTTTGCGGTCTGATGATGATGTGCTAATGTGCCTATCTGACTTCCTGCATCCGGCCTTGACAACAATCACATGTTATACGCTTCCGGTGGTATCCAAAGCTGCCAGTGCTGGAGACGTGTGATCCTAATCAAGAACCAAATGGGATTCTTCAAAGGCACAAAAGGTGCAAAACTCTTCACAGCTACAGGTTGTGTCGGCTGTTTTAGCAGACTTGATTGCATTAACCTGCCTTAGTTGTTCTATTGGAATGTCATGATGATGTCAATGCTTTTTATGCAGTTGACATAGTGCAATATATTCATTGCATGCTGTATTTTATGAATTGGTGTTCACTACCCAGAAAGCAACAGCTCTAGGATGGGATAGAAACACACACACACTCTCACACACACATACACACAAGCTATGCCAAAGTAAGGATTGGGTGCTTCCTTGCACACATTTGGAGCCCAGCTGGACGAATGCAAGGCCTTGTTGTTGTTAACATTTCTATATACCCTGTCTGTGTGGTCTACAACAGTGATAATAGAATTGGACACTCAGGTCACCCATCCAGATTCTAAGCAGGCCTGACCCTGCTTAGCTTCCAGGATTAGGCAGGATCTGGCACTTCACACATGCAGGTTCCTCACTTCATGATGGCAGCTTCAAATGATAATTGGTATGTGTGAATGAGCCAACACAAATAGAACATCATCCATTGAAATGTCCATCTTTGCTCATATATTAGGCCAAACAGATATGCACGTGTGAACAAAGCCTAATCAAATATAAAGAAATCAAGTGAGAATGCATGTTAACCAAATTCAAGGCCAGGAGAAATCCAGATACATGGACTGGGCCTAGACAGGCCAAGAATGAATGATCTGGGCAATCTAAAACCCCTTATAGGGTGAAGAAGCTGATAACCCAGAAATCCAGAGTCAGTGAAGTACCATTCACACAAGCCAGTGCATGTTCACAAATGCACATGTGACAGTGCACAATTTTTCAAGCACCTTATATTAAGGGATTTTTAGGACAGAGGGATGACAGATTGTGGGAGTGAGAGGACTCCAAACAGAATTAAGAAGAAGTCATGAAGACCCATGCTTTAGCATGAGCAGCCATGCAATGTTATAATAAAAGGAAAATGAAGATGGATTCAAATAGTATGGGAGCAAGGTGGGAAGGTGGGGAAATTTTGCCCTGAATATGGGAGGGTGCTAGGGAAGCTGACAGAGACCCAGGACATCTGACTGCGATAGGGCAATTCAGTATGGTGTGGAGGAGATGGAGGCTTAGGATCACAGTAAGTTATGCATAAGGTGTGGCTGACCCTTCTAATTCTGCCCTACGGTAAGTATGCAGAGGACTGTTGCATGCTGAGGAGGGAATTTTAAGTCATTTTATCTCAACTGCTTGGTTTCCAAGATTCCACCCCTTCACAGAAGTTGAAAAGAAAATGGAAAAATGTCCTCTATTCGCATTGAACTTTCTCCTTATGTTTTGACCCCTCTTTAACCCCTTTGGGGAGCCAAATTTCATGAAAGTTTTAAACCTAACCTCCCAGTGCTTGGTCTCTCTTGCCCAGCGTGGGCCTTACACACTTACTGTACAGTAAAAACACAAAGAGAGGGGTCATTATGTAATTATCACAAAGCATAGTGTGATGGGGAAAGAGAGAGAAAGGAAGGAAAGGAAGGAAAGAGATATTATGTAAGGTTTCCTGCCAGGTGAGGTTTGGAATTTTGTGTCCCAGCTCATGTAGAAGTGTTCTTCTCTAGATCCATGTTATGAGGCTTATGAGAAGTGAAACCTTGGAGGGGAAGCACAAGACAAGAGAGTCTCCAAGAATCCCTGACTAGACCAAAAGCAAAATAGATGGCTGGATGCAGAAAGGCAGAGGGGAGGGAGGGAGGAAGCAGAGCAAGCCACACAGATGGAGCAAAGACTAGCTGGCTAATGAATCAGAATTCTTTTTCCTAAACCTTTGGCTTTTGGGGAATGGCTGTTCTGGAAACAGCCATTTTGTTTATTTTATTTTTTCTTTATTGTAAGCCATCCTGAGATATCAGTGGTGGATGGGGTAGAAAAATTTTAAACAAACAAACAAACAAACAAACAGAATACCTTCTTAAGCAATCTTGTTATAGGTATCTTCTGAAAGATCTAGGCTGAAGATTTAGTCCTCTCCCTTAGATGCAACTGCTGCTTGTGTACAAACTTGAGGTGCAAGTCCCTTAACTTGCACCATGTGAATGACCAGTGGCAGCACTTGCATTCATAGGGAAAGTGCTGTGTGGTATAAATTGGCATCCTGTAACAGCAGGAGGTTCTACCCGATGGCCTTCATGGTCCCTTCAAACTCAACTCTTCTATGATTCTATGATTCATTCACAGTGCTTTGCTTTCCCAGAGCCCGGTTGGCCAGTTCAAATGGTGCAGCCCAGATGGCTATGTGCAATGGAATTGGGTCTTCCCCACAGGGTGCCCTTCAGACATGTTGGACTGTAGCTCTCGGGATCCCTCATCAGCAAAACAGTCCAAACTGTGCAGAGCAGAAAAACTGGGGGACTATCAGCGCAGGACAACAAAGAATTGGCCAGGCTCCAGTTTCCTATTTCCTTTTAACTAATGCTAGGCGAATTTGGCCCAGCAAGAAATAGCATGCATGAATATCATTGCCATGACAACTCTCGAATATGGGAATAACAGAGCAGAACTTGGCGATTTCTCCCTACATGTTATGCTGTAGACTTGCTGACTGTGTGAATAGCACCATGTGCTGCCTGGTTTTGGCCAGGGTGCCCCAGGTCTGGGGGGGTTGTTGTGCCATGCCTGGATTCCCTGTTCCCAGGCAATGGGCATCCCATTCAGAGAAACTCACATGGGCATCACAATAAGGATATTGGCAGTGAGCTTTGCAGAGAGGCAGCAGGTGAGGGATCTGCTGGCCTGCAAGGGAACATTCCCTGTGAAGTCCCTCTTTCTTTGTTTGCTGATCTGAAAGTGAAGGAGGAGGTAAAGGGCCCTGGAGTAGATCCTGGGCTGTGCAAGGCACTAGCATCTTGGGTCAGGCTGTCTGAAAGGCCACCCATATGAGCCTGCCTGGATTTGAAGAACTTCAGGAGAGGGTCCTCATCTGGAATGGTGACTTTCAGAGCAGTGCTTGGTGGCTATGCAAGAGAAGGGCTTCTTGGTATCTGCTTTTAGGCTATGGAACTCCCTGCCAAGGGAGGCCGAGTTGTCCCCCTTTCTGTTGTCCTTCCATCAGCAGACGAGCAATTATCATTATCATTATTCAAGCAGTCCTTGGACATCTCAGTGGGTCTGTTGAGCTCAATGGAGTTTCAGTTCTGCTACTGTCCCATTTTAATTATGTTTTAATGTGTTTGCATGAACATTGTTTTAAATACCCTTTGAAAATCCACAAGTGAATGTCGTTACCTTGAGTTGCATTTTCTGAGCGGGGAGGTGTGGGTACAGATAAAATCCAATTAAAATCAACAGATATTTCTTAATAATAGTTCCAAGTCTCTGACAGGGTATGGGATTCCAAAGCAAGTGATCTTCTGTGAATAACTCTCCAGGCCACGAGCCTGAGCAAAGAACCTCCTCACAAACATTCAGACAAGAGCAGGTTGCAAAGGGTTACACGGAAAGAAGGCAGAATTGCTCTCTGTGGGGCAGGAAGGAGAGGGTGAATCTGCTGCAAAACTGAACTTCTGAATCTGAGTTTCTGAAACTGCATTTCTATTTGTAGAAAGCCAGTTTCCTGGGTGTTTCTTTGGAAAGAGAGAAACATCTTTGTTGATGAGTACATGGAAGATGGGGCAGCTTCTGCACATGCATATTAGAAATAAGACCCCACACTAACAGAGGTATTGCCAATGAAAGGTAGGTCCAAGTACAGTGGATTTCTTTTCATCTCCATTGCACCTGCCCCAAAGATGCCTGAGCAGCCACTGAGGGGTGGGGATCTTTCTCCTGTCATTTTTCCCCTACTAAGAATTGCCCTTCCCAAGCATTTTTTTTCCAATCCAGGAGGAAAATATAGGTAAGTTACAGAGCCTCATCTCATTCCTGTTGCTCGGGGATTCTGATATTGAGATAAGATAGGATGACACAAAGAGGAAGGGCCTAGCCATTTCCCTCCATGGCCCGTTCTTCCATTCGGAGACGGCTTGCTTGGGGATGCTTTGTATTGTGAAAAAGTAAAATGGAGGAGCTGATCTTGGAACTCTGCTTAACATGTTATTTTAGCCCGAGCCCTGCTGAATCCATGATTATGTATTCAAGACCTATGGCTTTCAATGGGACTTGGACATAACTAACTAGCTGGATTGTGGCCAAAGAGGCTTGGCAAAGAAATACCAATGAGATTGCCTAATTAGAAAATGTCACTGAGATCCAAAATCAAGCCTACTCTTGCAGCCTCAACCCAACAAAAAGAGTCGTGGGGGTGGGTCACCAGAAAAGAAATCAGTTCATCAAGTTAAGATTTTGATTCTGCATGGGGAAAATGAGTAATTTTGAAGATATTGCAAACTCATGACTCAAAATTAGGAACTTAAGGTCTAATCTCTTGCTACAAATTGGTTTTAGTTCTGCCTTTTTGGTGTGCATGCAAGTAAGTATAGAGGAAATTATATTTTAGTATTTTCTATACCAGTGTCATTTCATCACTGGAGTGAAGGGATTCATTTTGATTTAAATACGAGACAGTTTAATGGTCACTTTTCAGTTTGTGCTGTAAAATGTCACTATAGCTCATCTCTTCTGAGCTTCTCTTTCATGGCTCTCTGAATCTGTTTTCAATCAATCTGAAATATATATTGAAATATATGTTGAAGTAGAAATATAGGTGTTCTTTCAAAATTCTCCTCATCCAAATTTCTCCCTGGACTTTGGAGTTCTGAATTATGGTTATCTGCTACTATTTCCAAAACGAAGCCAATGTATTAATAGAAATTCTCAAAGTGATCCTTCTGTTATACAAACCAGCATAAACCAACAAAGAATCTTATACAGTAAAACCTCCGTTCATGAACGCTTCCTTTCACGAACGATTTGGTTTGCGAACAGAAAGTTTGGCAAAATTTTGCTTCGGATTGCGAACCCACATTGGGTGACGAACATGACCATGGCCATCTTCTGCTCGCTTGGGCTGCTGCAGAAGCCCAACATGACACCTCTCTGCCTGCAGAAAGGGAGAGCACGACACGAGGGGGAGCCATGAAGGCGGGCTTGCCTCAGTCGAGGCCTTCCTGGCTCCTCTCCGCCGCCCTGCTTCTGAGCCAGAGGAAAGTCCCCTCAGAGGCACTTGCTGGGCTCTGGGATGGGGAGCAGGAGGCTGGAGAGGTGAGCGCAGGGCAGCTCCCCCAGCTGGGAGAAGGCTGCGAGGAGGGGGGTAATGGCTGCTTTCTGCGGGCCGAGGCGAGCGGGGGTGAGGGACGGGGCAGTGGTTGGCTGAGCGGGGCGCCTCAGGGGGAAGGAGCATGGCAGCTGCTCAATGGTGGCGGTGGCTTGCCCTGAGAAGGCGACTGTAGATGCGAGGGAGTCGCGGTCCTGCTCCTGTTCTGCTTGGCCCACAGCCCGGGGATATGGCTCATATTTTTGTGGGTAAAAAAGTATTTCTATATTTAAAACATTTATATACCATTCTTTATGTATAATATAAAGTGATGATTCAGAACAGATTAACTTTATTTACATTGAACCTTATGGGCAAATTTGACTCAGTTCGCGACTAATTTGGTACGCAACCAGAATCATGGAACAAATTAAGTTTCTGAACTGAGGTACCACTGTAGCAGTTTAGAAATTAACAGACTGATCCATTTCAAGTGTATTGCATCTGATCATTCCTCAGTTCCACCCTCTGTTGACAACCCATGATTGTCCTGTTGGTAGGTTGTTCTCATGATGACATCCAACCCCAGACACCCTGGGCTGTTTGAATTATAAGAGGAAAATTGCTCAAATTTCATGTAAAAGAGCAGTGAAGAGGGAGAGATAATGAAACCCCCCACTAACAATGATAATTTGCTTGGGCGCGCCTGCGTACAAAATTGTGAATGCATTCAGGATACTCTCCAGAGTATTTCTTCAAAATTTTTATAGGGGAAAAAATACAGATCCATCCACCTGGGGCTGAAGATGGATGGGAGAGGATGATGGTGGTACAAGGAAGACTGTGAGGAGCAGCAGGAAAATTTCTGCTCTTGCTGGTGAACACTCAAGCCATTCCCAACAAAGTAACTTGTGACTTTGTGAGACATGCAAATGCAGGCTCTGAAACGGATCTTAACTTGGCTACCCACTAATATGTAGAGGAAGTTTGCCATGTGAAAGCACCAAATTGCAATTAATTAAGAGGCTCTGTTCTACCAATTGTGCTTTAAATTGGGTTAAAGTTTTCTTAACCCACTACAGGTGTTAATTAGATTACAGATGCCTATGTTATCACGAACAACTGTTTCTGTGATTGGACAGTATTAATAAAGAACTTATCGCTGCAATTTCATAATTTCAGTCGTTTCTCTCTGAACTCACTGTGTGTAACCTCTGCCCAACTGTGTGCATGTGTGTCTGTACCTCAGACAATACTTCATTTACTAAAAGTTTAAAGTTACAGTGTAAAATAGAAGTGAAAATCAAAGTAAAACCTAGCAACAGTGCAAAGCTTTAAAATACAGTACCCTATTCAAAACGACAGAAATTGGAGGACTAAAATGCATAGGAAAAAAAGCAGGTCTTCACTTTGCACCAGAAAGCACACACACAGTGTGGGCAGTAGGCGAGTCTCTCTGGGAACTTATTTTCTACTAGGGTACCGTATCAGATGATGTGACCTGCAGTCCATAAAGAGCTTGTGTCATGACATGTTTGCTAGTCTTTCAGTGCCACACGACTCTGTTGCTTTTCTGGTTCATTATGAACCTTCCATTGTTCCTCTTCTGATTTGTACAGCATCCTGGGTGTGAGCATTTGCCAGGCCTCTCAGTTTCTCTGGTTCCTGTGCATCTTTTTCTACCCTCTACGTTACTGGTGCACACATGTGCATTGATACGAATCAGGCACCCAGCAGGGCGTGATTTAACAGGTCTAGTTTCAAAGATGCATTTAGATTAGGGCTGTCATGAGAGGACAGTGATAATTTCCAAGTCATTTCTTCTACATTGAAATGAGCTGTTTTGATTCTCTCTCTCACACACACACACGCGCACACGCAGAGAGAGAGAGAGAGAGAGAGAGAGAGAGAGAGAGAGACCACGCAAGTACAAAATGGGAAAATAAATAAGAATATTTTCAAAACCGGAGAAAGAAGTTTTATTTGAAAGGAGACCCCTAAGGGTTGTATTCTACAAGCAAATGTTGGGGATGGGGGAAAGACAGGGATTAATAGGACAATCCCTATTTCAGCTACGGTGGCTTATTTTGATCATGTGAACCGGCTCAGTGAAACTGAGTCTTGATTAGAAATGGACATGATTGCAAGGTTAATCTCTGATACTCCCTTCTCTCCTATAAAACTAAACATACAACTTCTTTCTAAATGTAAAATAATGTAAGAAATCATTTGAGGTTTGTTTTCAAATAGAATATCTTCTGTGGTGTTTCAGTATATTCTTAATCGTTCAAATAAGCCATGCTTACTCTATTAAATTGCGATATGTGTCAGGAGTGATTTGCACAATCACCACTTGGGTTCAGCTTGTTGCATTATCCAAACCCAGAAGGTATGGCTAGTTGGAGGGGAAAACAATCTTCCCATAACCCAACAACCTTCCAATAACCACATAGGCTTATGTAGCATCATTGCAGGGTTATTTCACCCTCCAGTAAGCCACACCACCAGGTGCTAATAGCACAATGCTCAAATTGCTCAGATTGTACCATGCAATGCCAGACGTGTGTCACAATTTAATAGGCCAGTTTAATGACTTAATAGGCCAAAGTGGCTTATTTTACTTATGCAAAAAGACCCATGAGTCCAAAAGGACTTGCTCCCATGTAAATGTGCTGCTGCATCAGTGAAATAAAGTTGGGGAGAGGATCTCATGAAACCATTCTTCAAATCACTGGGTTATTTTCATGAATTTTTGGCTGAATTATTATTTCTCATGGCTCTAAGTAAAATGGGGGTCATCAGTTCACATTTAGTGGAATGTTATATGAGTAACATTTTATCTATTGTCTCTTATAGTTGAACATTTGTAGAAGCTGGCCAAGCATGACCACAGGGCCGGCTCCAGGCTTTGGAGGGACAAGCCTTGGTGGGCGGTGTCCTTCCTTGTCACCAGCTGCTATTGTCCTTCATCATTTTTCTCATCATTCCTGCCACTCTTGCCTGATTGCAAGAGTGGGGTACCCCGAAGATTAAACTAATCTCTTGAAGGCTTTGGTGAGGATTTCTGTTGATACGGCTGGCTGTCCTACCAAAATCCTTGTTGAGTTGTGGGATGCAGAATGACTGGGCATGTGAAATAATTGTTCCTGAGCTCCCTCTCCAGAGTAGAACTCATACTGTCCCATGGTATACTCCAGAGGTGAAAGCAATAAAGCAGAACAGAAGCTGGCTTGAGTGCAGGGGGAGTTAAACCAGTAGTGGATGCCATTGAACAGCTGATGTGCCTAAAGTTACATACGTTCAGGGCAGTGAGGGAGGGAAAGAAGCAACGTCTCACTACTTCTACTGAATATTCTATTTGCTGCCTGGCAGAACATTTCAGGACTACCCAGGAGCTATTACAAGATGATCCCAAGGACACAATTTATCTGCTTGTGTCTGTAATATATTTGCTAATTATTTCCAGGATAAAATCCCTTACATCTTCCAGAACTTAGATTCCAGAATTACAACAGGTGAATCACTTATCCAGAGCACTTTCCTGTGTAAGTTTCCATTGGCAAAGTTCAAAGACAAGGTGCTTGGGCAGGTTTGTGCAACCACTTCCTTGGTCCTCTTGGCTTGTAAAAACTGGCAGGGAAGGAACAGCAGGCTGGGCTATGGAAGTGCTTAATGCCTGCTTGTGGGAAGGAATGGTCTCTTACCATCTGAAAGAAGAAGCAAGGGGATCACTCTAGAAGAAATCAGCTCTAAACTCAGGTAGTTTTAGGATGGTGGCAAATGTTCCATGCCCAGGAAAGGTCCCTGAGCAGGTCATTTCTTACCTGCTCCAGACACTCTTGAATGAGACTCATATCTGGGTATATCTGGGGTTTGGCACAGAGCAGCCTTGGTCACCTATATGTGGAGAAAGAAGCAAGGCGAATATGAGCTTGTGAAGTCTCTTGGTGGCTTTCAGTACCAGGAAACCTGGCACCCTGCTGGGATGATTGTCTGAGTTGGGAATGGGAGGTATTGCTTTGCTCCTACTTGGAGAGTCAGCTGTAGAAGATGGCATTTGTAGAACATTGCTTGGCTGCATGGATACTCCAGTATGGACTTCTGCAGGGGTCAGTTTGTGCCCTTTGCTATTCAACATCTGCATGAAACCACTGAGAGAGGTCATTCGGAGTTGGGAGTGCATCAATATGTTGATGATATGCAGCTCTGCTTCTCCTTTTCACATTCATCAAGTGGCAGTGTGAATATGCTAGACTGGTCCTCGACTGTGACAATGGACTGGACAAGGGCTAAGAAACCAAGACCCAGTGCAGATAAGATTAAGATGCTCTTGGTAGGGGATTCTTCTGACTGGATAAAGGCTGATCACCCTGGTTTGGATGGCATTGCACTGCCCTTGAAGAAACATGTTCATAATCTGGGTGTTCTCTTGGAGCTACCTGTGCTTAGGGTGGCCGAAGTAGAGTGGCTTCTACCACCTTCAGCTGGTGGTCAGCTATACCCCTACCTGAACAGGGATAACCTGGCTTTAGTGGCCCATGCTCTGGTAACCTCCAAGTTAGATTACTGCAGTGTTCATGAAAAATACAGCAGGCAGATTAATAAGCAGAATGAAAAGTTTCCAACATAGAACCCCAACCACTTGCGTGGGTCGCCTGTATGATCCTGAGCATGATTCAAGGTGCTATGAGGTCTTACAGGGTTTAGGACTGCGGTACCCAACAAAGTGGCTCTCCTGGCAAGAAACTGTCCATGTAGTTTGTTCATCATTTGAGGACCGCCTCCAGGTGCCTCCTCTAAGCAAGG
This sequence comes from Varanus komodoensis, assembly GCF_004798865.1. Lineage (NCBI taxonomy): Eukaryota > Metazoa > Chordata > Lepidosauria > Squamata > Varanidae > Varanus > Varanus komodoensis. Next base: position 53,086,468 of record NW_025336087.1, read on the forward strand.
CTCAGCGGGTGGCAACAACGGAGAAGGCCCTTCTTTGTAGCCATTGGCCCCCACCCCCATTCTAGAACCTCGCCCCCGATGAGGCCTGCCTTGTGTCAACATAGTCATCTTTTCAGCATCGTATTAAGATCTCCCTCTTCTCTCTGGTATTTGGCAGCATACACAAAGGTTTAATGAGGCCCTGGATTTTTCTCATTGTTGATTGTTTAAAATTGTTCAGACAGATGGAGAAGCGTGTGCATGTCCCCTCAAGGATGTTGAGATAAATGAATCTGTCAGTTTTGCTTTCCCCCACATTCATTTAAAAAAAAATAAATAAATTCTCCATTCCGTTTAAGAAGAAAATTTGGATTTTATCAGGTTCTTATCAAACAAGCAAAAGTGAACCAAGTTCTCACCTGGCTCATCTAGGAAGATGCACAAGGTTTATCCACATTGTGGGGACCTAATGGCAAACCTGGGCAGGCTCACCCTTTGCAAAATCTTGGTGGTACAGCAGGGAGATGCCCAAGTTACGTATTCCTTTTCCTTGGGTTCTGTTATGGGAATCAGTTCAGAAGTGAAGGTGAAGGTGCATTGTGCCTTTTGGAGGGAGAATTTTAGATTTAGACTTTGGTGGGATAACTTCCTGGGAATTGGATCATTTTGTCATTAGCCTGGCATTCTAAGAATAGAGTATTCACATTTTCAGAAGATGGTGAGATCCTTTCTTTGGAATGTGCAGCTGACATTATTATTTTAGCACACAGCACCATCTCGGTTGCTCTCCAGGCCTACAGGATGAAAGCTGCCATTTAAAATATACAGTAGTCTTTTATAATAAAAACCTGCAATTACCCAGAGCAGAAAGGACTGCTAACTTCCCTTTATCTGCAAAAACAAGCACAAGAACATTTTTTTAAAAAAATCAGAAAAGGTGATCATTAGGGGGTGTATCACTGGCTGTCAGAGACTGCAGCTGATCGTCTGACTAGGTGCCACTTGCCTTCTGCAAAGCCGCTTTGCCTTGGGCTAGTGCAGCAAATGACTCTTTTATGCCTTGAGGGTTGCTTGGCAATAACACCAGCCCAGATTGGCTAGCTTTATATACAACAGACTAGCTGTATTTTTTCCTGACATCCCTGCCTCCCAAGTGTCTGCTTTTCTCACCATTGCTTCGTAAACCCAAGTCCTGCAGCCTGATCATCTCCTGCCCTCCAAATCCTTGCAGATTTTATATATCTAAGCACACTTTCCAAGCTTCAACCCAGTCACTTGTCCCTAGCAATTGGTATCCCACAGTGAGTAAACACCAGCTTACAATTTATTACAGGGACTGAAATGGCACTCTTTTCCGACTGAACTCCCAACTCCAATCCTCTGGTGGAACATCTAATGTGGAGTCCGCCATGGCATATACTGTTCACATTCTCTTCACAGAAATGCCTGTTTCCTTTAACGGAATTGCAGTATGGATCTGTTAACGCTTTCTTTGTATGCAGTTTTATTTCTCTGTGTTAGAAATAATCTAGGTCTTCACTGGGGAACAAAAATGGGCAAGGTGATATTAGATCAAGGTTGTAGACCAATGCACACCCTTCTAATCATGGTAAATCTGTAAAAGTAGACACATTAAAACCTTTTTCTTTATACAGACGAAAGAAAAGACAGAAAACACGTGGCTACTGACGGTTTGACACCGCTGCAGGAATGCTGCCTGCAGCCCACGGCAAAAAGGTCATGAGAGCCCGTGAGCAGAGACTGGGCGTACCTGTTCTATTCAGAAGGTTTCAGGCAGGGATGGAGAACCTGTGGGCTTCTAAATATTGTTGGACTTCCACATTTGTCAGCCCCACCCAGAATGGCCCGTGGCCGAGGATGACGAGAGGGGCTGCTCAACAACATCTGGAAGGACTCTGGTTCCTCGCCAGTAAATTTTAAGGAGTAGCTGCTCATGGTGACAGCCTCAGAGCCAAACCCCCAAGGACTTGTCCTAAAATTCAGACAGTTATATTGAACCATATTAAAAAAAAAAAAGCCAGTTCAAGCAGTTTTCATCATCACCAAAAGTAGTTTTTGTGGGGTTTTTTGGTAATGCTAAAGGGACTTAATTTCCCATTCAAGATCAAACCACCCTCGATTCCCCTTCCCCTTCCCACATTATCTTTCTACCCTACATTTCTTTCTTCTGGAAGGAACCCAAGGCAGCTTAAAACTTTCTCTTTCTCTCCATTTTAAACTTTCAACAACCCTGTGAGAAAAGCTAGGCCGAGTGTTTGTGATTTGCCCAACATCACCTAATGAGCTTCTTGGCTGAGTGGGGGCCAAAGCACAAATCTCCTAAGTCCAATTCAATCCTCTAATAACTATGCCACCCTGTCTGTATAATGCATTGAATTATCACAGGGAACACTATATTGATGCTAGGAAAATCCATTCCCCGCAGCTACTGTGAGGATTCCGCCTAAGCTCAGGGAAAGCAGGGATGCCCGAGGGAGCCGGTGGAAGAGTTCAGTGGCCCTACAAATCAGAAAAGGCCACTCCTGCATCTCTGTGAGCCTGCACTGCACTACAGGGTGTCCCACCCATCATGCACATTGCCATATCCAACTCTGAATTTGTACTGGAACCTTCAAAATGTCCATTCACTGCGGGAAATGAGCCATCTCCCCTCCTCACCCCACACAGCATTCATTATTGCATTAATTGGCACTGCATCACAGTTCTGCTTTGCCATATGGCAAAATGCTTCGACTTGAAAGACAGCCTATAGCTACCCCAAGCTGGGACTGGTTCTGGAAGAGGCATCGCAGTGAAAGGATGCCTCTCATTCTCTGTGATCAGTCTAGGCACAACAGGCTACAGGAGGGGTAGGAATCTTGCAGTGCTGCAGATGTTGTGGGACCCCAACTCCTATCATTCTCAACTGTTGCCCATGCCGTCTGCAAGAGATGGAACTTGGAGTTCAACAACCGCCGGGCCACAGATTCCTATGCCTTGGTTCATACATAGTAGCAGGACGCAGAGCACAATGGCACTACTTGCACTTCTTCAGTTTCTAGCCCCGCTCCGCCATTAAGAACCGACTGAGAATCATGTGCTCACAGCTTGGTCTCCAGCTAGGCTTTTCTCCCAACTATTTATGCACAGCCTACTAGACTCTGAACAGTTTACATTCATTTTCAAATGCTGCTCCCTTTTGGAAACATGAAAGAAGTATTGCCGTCTAGAGGCTGCAGGCCACTTGGTAACGCTTTCCTATTTTCCTACAATAAATCTCCCCCTTCCAATCTTTGAACTGTAGCTTCATTCTAACAAGAGGGGAAATAACCTATTTAATCAATAAGATGTGGCAGGACATGAATAAGTACATATTTATGATCAAAGCCGCTTTCCTTAAATGACTATCCTCTAGTATAATTTAAGCATTACAATGACTGGCTGGAATAATACAATTTTATTCCAAAATGCTACTTTTTTATAAAAACAAAAACAAACAAAAAAAAAAACAAACAGGATGGTAAAAATGCTCAAATGCATTGAGTTGTGCATTGTGCTTTTCTACTTTTTCCTGCTGCTTTAGCCAATCAGATTATTCAGGTTTGCATGCTTGCTTAATAATGGCAATTAAATAACTGTGTTACTATTACAAAGTCTGGTTTTCTCTCAATAACATCCACTTGATCACAGAGGAGTGACAAATATATCATTGTTTAAATCTCTAAAGGAATAACATTTAGTCTAATTAACATAGCAAGGGACAAAAACTTGGAACTTGGAAAAATGTACTTTGAAAGAAGTATTGAGAAGAAATAATTCAACTAATACTGCTTGTAGACCAATTAGATCAGCTCAGGAAACATCCATTCACTCTTTTGCTCACTCCAGAGTGGAATACAGAGTGGCCTTCAAGATTAGCTTTCTGAAGGTCTCCTTTTCCTCCTCCTCTTGCTGGGAATAGAATCGCATGGGAGGGGAGTGTGGGCATGTGCTGGCTAGCTGGCTCCTCCCATTTGTCACTTCCCATCCTGCTGCCTCTGTCTTGGGGGATGGTGGAGAGGAAGCTCTGCCTATGTTCAGTAGCTTGGAGCACTGCATGGCCAGGGTTCTACGCCACACGGGAAGCCAACACAGGCACAGCAGGTTTCCCACAACGTAAGCTGGCCATCCAGTGCATGGAGAGTGGTAGAGCTGGAAATGGAGATGCAGTGGAGGGGACAGAGCTGGTTCACACATTCCTATTTCCTCCTGGCATGGGCAATGAATGCCGAACCAGGTTATTAAAAGAAAGATGCATGTACTGCCGTCAGTGATTGCTCCCTGTCGTAAGAACATAGGGAGCTTCCTTAGGGAGTCAGATCATCTGTCCAGCTTGGCCGGTATGGTCAACCCTTACAGTGACCATCCAGGGGTTCAGACAGGAGTCTTTTGTAGACCTGTCTACAGATGCTGAGGACTAAGTCTAATTGCTTCTGCCTGCAGCAGAACTGCTCTACCACTCAACTACAGTACATGAAGAGTACACCTGTGTGCTACACATTCCTGCTTTCCATATTTCCAGGTACACTTAAATCATCCTCCATATACATCCTCCAGAAATGGAACAGTTGTGAGTGGTCCTCAGACATCAAACCACTCTGCAGTACTTACTAATACATAATGATTGTGAAAAACCCCAAGTTTCAGCCATATCCAGATCTTTGTTTTTGTTCCGATGTTCACACCAAAGTCCTGCTTAGAGGCCTGCCTCACTTATTTCTGTGGAAAGAGCTCTTGCACGTGAAGCGATGCTGACATAAAGGAATCCTTGCAGGGATGCTGATGTGGTTGTTGCTCCACCTGAGATGGTGGAACAACAAAGCATCTCCTCAAAGCAACCCGGTTAACCCCTCCGATATTGCACAGAATGTTGGGATGCCCTACTTAATGGGCTGCAGTGTGGTGTGGAGACCTCTGAAAATTGGGTGGAAGAACCTTCTCTGAGCAGAAGGCAGGGGGGACATAAGGATAAAGGGGGGCACAGAAGTTTGCTTCTACCAGCTCAGCTGAACACATCTGAATTTGGATCCACTCCATCAACATCATCATCGTGGTCATTATCATGAGAGCCCAGATATGGGCTAGTGTAGCAGCACAGAAATCAAAATAATGAATGAATGAATGAATGAATGAATGAATGAATGAATGTGCCCTGTCTGCTGTGTTTAAACTTATTTTTTCTGCCTCACAGAAACCACATGTATAAAAACTAAGGTGCCTTCCTAGGATCCGTTTCTGCTCTCAGTACTTCTGGTTTACAATCCTCCTGGTCATAATGGACGTGTAGCTGAATCTGACCAAAACCCCCTAAAAGCTACTCCAGAGGATCACGTGGAAGACTCCCCAACACTCTCCCAGAGCCTTCATCTGGGAGTCTTCATCTTCCTGGTGTCAAAATGGCATCCTCCAGTGAGAGCCACAAGCACATCCTTCATCATCTTCCATCAGTCTCGTCCACAGATCTCCACATGCAACAACCTGAACCAAAGCAGTTTGCTCTCCTCCAAGCAACCAGCATCATGCATACATGGTAATTTGTTAAATACTTAACCGTAATGCCCATAAAAGCATGTCCCAACAATTACATCCTCTATAAAATATTCAGCTGAGTGGAATGTGTTTGGTTATGAATTATGCAGCCCTGTATTTGGGCAACGAAGCAACGTGCCTTTGTTCAGTGGCTTGACTCTCTCTCTCGCTTGAGCTGTTGATCCATTGGCTGTTGGCTCTTGCAACAGGGCTATTCCTTTGGTAGCCATTCTGCACAAAGGCAGGGCCTCCTTAGAGGGCTTTCAGCATTCTTTGGTGAGAATTGGAGAAATTAATTCTTTAACTGGGACTCTTTCTTCAACAGGTGCTGCTTAAGTAGACTCCAGTGTGCTGTAATGCAATGCAATGCAATTCAACAAGCAGCCTGAAGCCATGGATTCTGAAAATCACTGTTTTACTAACAAGGTGTTTGATTCTTTCAGACTTACCCTGCCTCCCACCTTTTATTTACATTAATTAAGTAGATGGGAAGGACACTCAAGAGACTGAAAAGCAATACTGTAGTTACAGTGTAGCCTTTGAAATGGAAGAAATCCTCCCTTAAAATCACCAGTTTGAAAGAAAGGGTTAAATGACTTTGTCTGCTGTGAATAATAATTGGACAGAAATGCCTACCTCTGTTTATAGTATGGACTCTTATAGAAATCCTCTACCACTGTTTATTGCTTGGAGAAAGAGAGCCATTTAATTACTGCGAGGGAGAGAAGTTGTAAATGGCCACTCAACTTACTTTCTGAGATGCTTAACCCAATGGTTGGTTGGTTTCCCTTTCAATGTGCACTTTCAGACGGATGGCTGCTAGTGTTTCCAATCCAGTACATTGTCTAGCAATCCCCAGCTATCCCTCCTTAATGGATTTTCTAAGGATGGAATAAGGATGGAAGGAACACAGCTGGGAGGATAACAAATGGAGAGGACCATGTGTGGACTTCCCCTAAAAATCTGTGAATGAGGCCTGGTGAGGGCATTACACTGAGAAAGAAAAAGAAGAGGCTGGCTTTGGAATATCCAAAGGGAGAAAATCAAATAGTGTCTGTCTTTTCAGTCTACCAATGATCTTACTGCTTACTCTTATAAGTAATATAGCACATTATTCTGGTTAGCATGATTATGAATCTTATTTCTATCCTGCCCAATAGCTGAAGCTCTCTGGATGGTTTACAACACACAAAATACAGTATAAAATACAGGTGAGAGTAAAAATGTCATAGTAGTTACCATACAACATTTAAAAACCAGATTTAAAACAAATGTAAAAAGTTATAACAGCTTATACTGAACGAATCATAAGACCTGACCATAAGGTAACATAAGCTCCGATATAATAGTGAACTAATTAAATGCCCTGTGCTAGAGGACAGTCTTAACCGGGTGCTGAAAAGATATTAATTTGCATCCAGGCAGGCCTCAGTGGGGAGCTTGGTCTGTAATTGAGGGACCACCCCTGAAAAGGCCCTTCTCCTTGTTGCCTTTAACTGAGCCTCCCCTGTGGACCCCAGAACTGGATCGTAGTGTCTGGGGAGATGAGCTGCTGCAACGGGGTGCTTCCCTCCGTTATCAGTCATCCTACTGCTTCTTAAAATGCATCTGTCTTCCTCAACACTCTCCTTGCATGCCAGTTCTGCCCAATGCAGATTTTGCCTGCCGCTCACATTTTCAGACTTGCAGGAGGATTGTGCAAATGGGCTGGGTGGCTCTGTTGCGCAGGCATCGTGTTTTGCATTCCTGAGCGCTGTGCAACCCTGTTTGTTGCATCATGTTCCCACATGCCCCACACACAGTTGGCCAGGGTTGCAGAGCGGGAGGAGAAATTTACTACAGATTTGCAGTAAATGATGCTTGACTAGGCTAGTCACATGTTTCTGCCGTGAAACTGCAGAGCCCAGGACTTTGCCACTATTTTGGCTGGCTTTAAAAGGGGATCAGACAAATCTGTGGAGGTTAAGTTTTCAATGACTTATGGCCATGTAGGGTATACATTGAATCCTGTATCAAAGGTGGGAGGCCTATGTAAACTAGTGCTAGGAGGGTGCTTTTGCACTCGTGTCCAACCTGTGAGTTTCTCTCGGGTGGCTGGTTGGAGACAATGGACAGACCCTTGGACTCCTCCTATGTTCCGCTCTCTGAAGATAGCCTTTGCAAGATTCAGAAGCTATTTGTTGGTACATTGACTCAGTTGCTATTTCAGAAGCAGTGGATCCAACACTGAAGGGTATGAAACAGAATCCGCAAAAGGATCAAGGATTAGCATCATTCCGTATTGAGAACATTCATTAAGGAGACCGCCAAAACAGCTAGCTGCTTACTAGCCATTCAGCCATTAACAAAACACCATTATTTTAGACCAGGCATTGGTCCTGCATCGCTAATTCTTCAAGCCACTGCCCTCCCCTCCCCGTGCCCACCTGGAACAATGTATATTTCCTTCAGCCATTTTCTGTCAAGGGAATAAAACCTTTCAAAACAGGCCTCCTATTGCCTCCACTCATCACTTTTTCCTGACTGAAAATGTTTACCAACTAGTCTTTAAAAGAGTCAGAATGGCAATTAGATTGGGTCAAATAGCAGTTCTCACATCTATTGTAAAACACGGCTAATAATTGCTATACAGATTTAATGGGAAACACATAACAGCAGCTTAGAAATGGTAATTATTGCTGTGACTCAGGTTTCTTAGCCCTGCTTCTTTGCCTGATTGTTTATCTTACATGCAAATATGAAACACCTAACCCAAGAAAGATAGCACAGCCCATGTTTATTGGGTGCGAACTATGGCAAATTTGACAGTGTAAGCCCAAAATACTGGCAAACCTTTCTGGGGTTCAAGCTACACATTCAACACTAAGCTCACCCAATTTTCATATTGGACAATCGATGGTGTGAAATCATAGCAAGGCAAAGAGGCCACTGAACTGAAACATGGTGGCAAAGCTACAATTCTGCCACTGTGCAGATGGAGGAAATTATTAGAATCTGTTGCAATTCTGCTACAGCTCTGGAGCTTTTGTGGCATGCAAGTCTCACTGCATACGTGCCAAAACAGGATGGCGTGAAGGCACTTTTATGCCCTATCGACACAGATGTCCTCTATGTGCAGCTGCAATGAAGTTTGCCAAAGCTTCCAGATCTCCCAAGGCATCCCTATAAATCCAAATCCAAAGCATCCCTATAAATCCATTGATCGATCTGGAATGCAGTAATCCAGAACAGTTAGAAGAGGAGTTCAGTGGGCATAGAAAGTCCAGACCTGCCAACTTTTTCACAAATTGTTGCATCCACCCTCCCCACATCAATAAGATCACATTGATCAAAGTCGATATTTCAGCAGCTGGTAATTTTTAATCTTCTCATCTTCTGGATAGCAGGATCAGAAGAAAAGGGATGGGACAAGTCACTCCGCAGTAACTTTTTCACTGCTGAATCAGAAGAAGGAGTGACAAACTAACAGCAAGAAATCCAAACAAATGCTGTGCTACTTTAAACATCTCTGGGTTTAAGAAAGAATGACTGTAACCATTGAGAGGTTTTCACTTAATCATGTTCGTAAAAGCTTTCCTGAATTTTGCATAAAGGTGAATTCCTTGCTTGTTCAAACTTACGGGCATGAGCATAGATATCATTCAGGCCATGGGGCTTTGTTGGGAAAAAATGGAATGGAAAGGGAGGGCACAGAATTTATGCTGTTCCTTTTGACATATCTTTCCGCATGAAGTAATAAAGGTTCCTCTTGCTACACGGCTCAAATAGCTAGTAAGCAGGAGGCACAAGACGGGAGGGGGAGGAAGAGGGGAAGTGGCAGGAACACCAAGTCCATTAGGAAACTACCTTTCTGTCATTGTCAGTTACTTATAGTGGCAACAAATTACTCATGCTATCTTTTTAAAAATGTATACAGTTATTTACCTTTTCAATATATAGACTAGGCCAAAGATAAAATGGAGTGCAAAAGAATACACTTATCAAATTATAGACACTATACAATGAAAGCAAATCTACTGAGTGCCTTGATTTCTTTTAGAACAGGCTTGGGCAGACTTCAGGCTTGGAAAATCCCTAATATTTAGCAGCAGCAGCAGCAGCAACATTAAAGTCCCAGCATGTCACATTTCCCAGACCTTAGGTCTTTCAATGCACAAGACAGCACTTGGAAGAAGGTGAGGCTCAGGAACCATGGATAGTTCCTTATTCAGGGCCCTGGTAGTCAGAGGACACATTATCTCATTATTTTCTGACTTAGAGAATGAGTTTCCAACAGAAGCTCCATCAAAATTAGGAGCAAGATCAGCTCCTTGGGGATAGGAATGGGAAGCTAGACACTATATAGGTCCTTTCAGCTTATGTAAGATTTCAGCTGACTTTAGCTTCCAGCTGGGATGACATCTAATTGCAGTTCTCCTACTAGGGGAGAACATCAAGCAGCTGGGCTCACTGGGAGTTGTCCAAGGTCCTGTTTCCATCCTCCCTCTGCAAAGAGGGCTTCTGCCATGACCTTGCCTTTGACTTGACTTTCTTGACTTCTACTGGACTTCACCTGCTTCATTCATTCACTTAGTATCTTCAAATGCCTAACCAGCTCCCATTAAAATGCAACACAACATTATAAAATCCAAGATGAAACAATAATAATGATAATAATTACAACAGTAGGACAGGAACAGTATCAAAAATGTAGTAACAGTCAGTGTCCATCAGAGGGCAGGGAAAGCCTGCATTTTCAAGAGATGTTTAAAAGTTGCCACTATATCTGACTCTGAAACTGCACACGGGAGAGTGCTCCAGAGGACAGGTGCCACCACTTCGAAGGCTTCTTTATGTGCTCTACTTGGTGACATTCTATTGGGTGTGGAACAGCTAGTAAGGGCTTAACTGATACATATGAAGGATTTTGGATTGGCATCCATCAGACACTACTAGCTTTTTCTGACAACTCCAGAATGGTAGACCAAGGCCACGAATGGAGACAAGTGGAGAATGATTTCTCAGGGTGCGGACAGGCAAAATTTTGAATTAAGAGAGCTCAGACCTTTGCCCTTCATACAGGAATGGCTCTCACATGCCTTCACTCCTGGCTTTCTGCAAGCATTCTTTGTTCTAGCAATTTAGAATGCAGTCCCAATTCAGAATGCAGGACAGTAGGGAAGCTTATGTCACTGTTGCTTCTAAATGATTGGGAATTTAAAGTTAGTTCTCATAACGAGCCTGAGCTTTGAGAACAAGTGGGGCCAGCAACAGAGCATTGCAGTGTAGCCTCAGCTTCCATCAGGAGTGCTCCAAACCAGTGTTCCAGCCAGCCATGCCCTCTACTGGGATTCCTACCTGCCTTTTCTGTTTTTTTCCAACTAGGACTTTCCGCCATTCCATGGCTACCATAAAGCTCGTTCTCCACTGCGGAGGGACATTGTCTCTTTACATCTTTGTCAAAAGAAACGGAATGCTTGTTCAACCTGAAGGTCCCCCCGAGCATTTTCCTTGAGTTTTTAGTGACTCAGCTGTTCCCACCTGAGCTTGCTGTTAGAAAGCATCACACATAAATACAGCAAGAATTGCCTTAACATTATGAGAAATAGTGATTTCACTTAATTTTAAAGAGGAGTATACGGGAATTCAGCTTGACAGAGCCTTTCAACAGAGATGGTAGGTAAGGTCACCACGGTATGGTGTTTGAAGTGCTGGAGTAGGACTCAGGAGATGTGTGTTCCAGTCCCCACTTGGACATGAAGCTCACTGGGTACCTTTGGGCCAGTCTAAGCCTAACGTAGCTCACAGGGTTGTTGTGGCGGAGGATTATATAAGCTGCTTTGGCTTTCTCCCTAGAAGAAAACTAGTGGGATATAAATGCAATGTAAAATAAATGTTATCAGTGAGTGCCTGGACATCTCTCTGTTCTGATGTGGAGTGGTGAGGTGAGGAGAGGAGGTGACAGAAAATGGGTAAAATATATTGGATGGAGAGAGAAGCAGAGAGATACATAGTGGATTTTAGAAGGGCAGATGAGCTTTTATGGTTTAGATTTCTTAGTCATTTGTTCCAGGTTTCGGGTCCTAACTGCTATCCTAATGTTATCCTAACTTCAGCTTCAAACAAAGCCCATATGCTGGTTCTTAAAATTTAGCAGACACATTATAAATTACTTAACAAGCCACAGCTGTGCAAACTTTCTGATACTCCTACTTGACTGATTTTCAATATTTGTCCTTTCTCTCTTCATCTGGATTTGTTGTCCAAACTTTTCAAGTAAAATTCAGTTATATTCCCTACAGTAGATACCATGGGTATTATGCTGTTATACTTTCTTTACTAGTCTCTGTGCCAGAACATAAATGTAAAATTTGCCAAAAAATATGAAAAAAAATGGCTCACAAACTAGAAACATTCAATCTAGATTCCAGTCTCCAGGAAAGGAGATGCTAAGTAGTGCAGCAACCATAGGACCATCACACTAATTTCCCGTGCAAGCAAAGTGTTGTTCAAGGTGTTGTAACAAAGAATTTTACCTTGTATGGAGTGAGAAATGCTTGATGTTCAAGCAGGATTCTGAAAAGGAAGAAGCACTCAAGAGACTGTTTCAAAGATGCATTGGCTACTGAAGCATATCAAAGTTCAGAAGATCAGTCAATGTTATATAGACTGCAGCAAAACTTTTGACTGTAGAGCTATGGATGGTTTTGAAAGAAATAGGTATACTTCAGCATTTGATTGGCCATATTACATCATGGACCAGAAGGTCCTGTTACGACAGAATATGGAGAAACAGAATGGTTTCCTATAGACAGAAGCATCAGACAAGGGTGTATTTTATCTCCTTTTCTGGTCAATCTATATGCAGAGCATATCATAAGGAAAGCTGGATTAGGATCAGAGGAAGAAAGTGTGAAAGTTTGCAGAAGATGCAGTCATAATTGAATATATGCAAATAATCTCATACTACTGGCAGAAAACAATGAATTGAATAAACAATGGAATCAATGAAAGGAATGAATTGATATGACTCCTAATGAAAATGAAAAAATAAATTGGGAAAAGAGGATTCAGCTGAACATTAAGGAAGCAAGAAATCATGACTACAAAAGAATTATACAACTTTAATGGTAACAATGAAGAAATTGAAATGCTAAAAGATTATGTATACCTCACTTCAGTCCATTCAATGGGGACTGTAGTAGCGAAATTCAACAAAGGCTGAGACCTAGAAGGGCAACAATGAAGGAAGCAGGAAAGATAATTGGAAAATAGAACAGTAGAGTTGGAAGGGCCATCGGGTCTAACTTCCTGCTCAGTGCAGGATTCCAAGTTAAACCATCCCTCTCAGCTGCATCTTGAAAGCCGCTAGGGTGGGAAAACCCACAACCTCCCTAGGTCATGGGTTCCATGGCCGTAATGCTCTAACAGTCAGGAAGTTTTTTTTCGGACATCTAGCTGGAATGTGGCTTTCTGTACCTTGAGCCCATTATTCCATGTCCTGCACTCTGGGATGATCAAGAAGAGAGCCAGTTCTTCATCTTCATGACAGCTTTTCAAGTACTTCTAGAGAGCTATTATCTCTTTCCTCACTCTTCTCTTTTCAAGGCCAAACATGCCCAGTTCTTTCAAACACTACTTATAGGGCTTTGTTTCCAGTCCCTGGGTCACCCTTGTTGCCCTCCTCTGAACCCCTTCCAGCTTGTCTACATCTTTCTTAAACACTGGTGCCCAGAAATGGATGTAATACTCCCAAGGAGGCCTAACCAGAGCATCCTGGTGTAAGGACATTTCAGTGGAGGCCAAGGCCAAGAGCATCCGTAATATTGCATTCCTAATCACTATATTGTGAGCTTGGGTGGACTCTGGTGGATGGTGGAGGACAGGAGGGCCTGGAGGAATGTTGTCCATGGGGTCGCGATGGGTCAGACACAACTTTGCGACTAACAACAACAACAAAAACAACAATCATTACATCTGGGTGTGAAAGCTGGAGAGTGAAAAAATCTGACAGGAAGAAACATGGGGCTAGAGGAGAACTTTGTGAAGTTCTTTCTGTCACCAGGACTGACAGAAAGACAAACATGTGAGCCCTAGATCAAATCAAGCTGAAACGTTCCCTGCAAGCAAAAATGATGAAATTGAGGCTGTCATATTTCAGGCAGATCATGAGAAGACAAGAGCCACTGGAGATGACAATCAGGGATAGTTGGAGGTAGGGGAGGACCAAATATGAGATGGCTTGACTCCATAAAGGAAGTCGCTGCCTTGAATTTAGAAGGGCTGAGCAGGGCTGGCAAGGACAGGCCCCTGTTATCAACCCCATGGCAAGGCGTCACCAGAGCCCAGAGCCCCAGTTGAATGAGCAGCACATGGAGAGGAGGTGTGTTTGCCTTCAGAGAGCCCCTCTTCAGGGCTTGGGGGCCAGGCATACTCATAGAGAGGGTTCCTAGAGGTAAACACTAAATTGTGTTCAGCAAAACACTCTACGCATTCTCAGAGATCCATTCTGGGTGATTTGCACTTGGGAGCAATAAAGAACATTTTGCAAGGAGAACAGGCTCTCGACTGCTCCAAGGAGGAACCTTGGCTCACAACACTGAATATGAAGGATCATGATATCTCTGAGCACATTCTAAGTCTATGCCTAGGAATTTGTCTTCAGTACCAGAACTGATCTGATCTCACCAGTCCTTCCACACAAACATTACCCAAGCACTCTTGATTTCAGTAGCGTAAATTAGAACCAAACCACATGTTATGCTAATCACACAGAATGTGGCAGGAGGTTCACTTTCTATTCAAACTAATCTACATTTGTGGGGCCGGCTTTGAATCAGGACCACTGCACACTGTGAGGAGAGGATTAAAGCTCCCCCACCATTATTTTTCTGAAAGCTGGCCCCATGGGGTGGAAACAATGAAAGCTGCCATTAGCATAATTGAAGGTGTTTGGTTTCTTTTTCTTTGGGAATAATGGGGTAGGTGGAGTGCTGGCAGAAGGTTTAATCCTCCCTCTGAAAACACAGCAGTCCTGATCTGAATGAGGGCTACCTGCACTTACATTCAATTAAAAGCTAACCCTTCACCTACATGCTATACAATTAGTGTAATGTGCACTTTAGTTATTAGATAGTAAAACTGATTTTGTTTTTCCTATCAATGAACAATTGGGAGTATGAGTCTTTTGCCAATTCGCTGCAAATCACTCCGAAATCTAGCAGTAGATTCCGAACAGGGATGTAGTGAAATAGGGAAACCTGGCTTTGTTGAACTCCATTAAATTCCTGCCATCTCCAAGTCAGGTTCGCCTCCTTCCCCCCACAGAAATCTGTCTCTAAGACTGAATATGATTTTCCAAAGCATTTTAACTGCTAAAACCATGTGGTTCTACTGTGATTTGTGCAAAAGCAACTGATCGGATTAAAATCGTAATTTGCACATATTGTGATTTCCACACATTGGCTGATTCTGCACAAATCACACCACAGTTTTCTGGTGTTTATTAGTTCAAATGGACTTAGTCGTTTTTAAAAATGGGAAAATTGTAGTCTGCTTTACAAACAGAAGTTTGCAAGTGGGCTCAACTTGTGCCACAGTGAGCAAGTACCAGCACAAGTGTTAGGGCTGGGCTTAAGTCTCAGGACAGGGTTAGGGTTGGAAAAACCTAATTTCTGCTACATGTCCAAAGGCTGGGAAATAGCAGTACCTAGGGAGAAAGAGGGAGCAGACCACACCAACAACCTGAGTGCTGCCTCTTCCATGTTGTCCGCATTTGGGGGGTTTAACTGGGTGTTAGGGTTGAAGCAAAACTTCAAGTTAGGATAAGGGTTAGGAAAACCTGAGTATTGTGCATGTCCAGAGACATGGAAATAGCCTAGTTTGGGCAAACAGAGTGAGTGGTCAGTAGCCTCATTTCCTTCTTGTGCACGTTGTCAAATTTCAGAAAATTATACGTGTATTTGGGGGATGGTTTTACAATTCTGGTTAGGGTTGTGGTTAGGAGTCAAGTACTAGTATATGGGTAATGAACTGGAATTCATGAGGAATGTACTGTGAAAATCCATTGGCTTCTCACCTACTTATTGGATTTCTTACACATCCCTACATGGCCTTCTATTCATTCTGGAATGATACCTTTCTTTCATTTACCCCCGACAGAAGCATTCATTTTAGGTATGAAGGCTGGTTTGGTGACCACCTGAGTAGGTGTTCCATGGTCATAACAGCGCGAGGTTTTCAGGGGTTTTGGACTGTACATTCCCAGCAGCTCTGCCCTTTCAGAGCGCCTGTTTCATTGCCATCCTGGTCAGGCTGGCCATTGGCTCTGCCTGGATAAGAAGGGCTTTAAAAGCCTTCCCATTTGGACTGGGATCTTGCCCAAGCAAGCAAGTTTTCCTGGCTTCCTGGTATCTCTCTGTGCATTCCTTAGCTCTGATTCCTGGCTTGCTCCTTCAGCTGTGACTCCCCAGTTCAGCTCCTGCTCTCCTCTGAAAGTAATTTACGGGTCAGCCTTAAGATGAATTCTGCAGGTGGTGGGGTCCAATCTCTGAATCTGGGAGTCTAAATGTTGCACCAATTGGAATCCCAGATGAAATGAAAGGTCTTTGCTTTCTTCCTAACCATCTTTGGCTCTTCCTGATTTATCCAATGAGTAGAACAAGAGAGAAGTGACAATGTGGCCCAGTCCAACTGGGCAGGATATAGATGCTTTTACACCCAAGGTCACCTCCCTTGATACCAACCACTCTTCCTAAGCCTTCTGAGTTTTATTTTACCCCTTAATATTTGTTGTTGTCATCATTATCCTGGCCTGGTACAAGGAGAAGAGTTGCCCTCCAGTGCCATTTTTATTCAGCAGGACAGAATTGTTTTGTATTTTTGGAGTTCCTCTGCCTTGGACAAGTAGCCTTTCCTTTAGTCTTCCTAGTTTGCCTTCTGAGAAATGAATATTCTGTGATTTTATGAATGAACACAGCCTAATGGCAACCATTTTATGGAATTGCAGCTTTCCAAATGTACCCACCAATCCAGAAAGGCTAGCAACCCTTTTGTTTAGGCCAGTGATGGTGAATCTTTTAGAGACCAAGTGCCCAGACTGCAACCCAAAACCCACTTATTTTTCGCAAAGTGCCAACACTACAATAAAACCTGAAAACTGAAGCTTTAGTTTAGAAAAAACAACTCAAGCGCACTGACCAGCCATGCAAAAGCTCAGACGAATCGCGGCTAATGAGTCACCGCTTGTGACGTCATTGACTGGCGCCGCTACTCCTTTCCGAGCATGCGCATGGCCCCTATGTGCACTGTTATCCGATGCTCAGCTGCTGGGGCGATGCTGGGCTGACTTGGCTTGCATGCCAACAGAGAGGGCACTGTGTGCCCGCTGTGGCATGCATGCCATAAGTTCACCACCCCGGCCTAATCCTACCCTGGTACACTCCCCTAACCTTAATATATGGCTAAAATACCATTGAAAGAGGCGATTTTGAAAAAGCCTTCCTTGAGTTGCTTTTTCTGCACAGTTCATCATTTCTGCCCATTCTAGACACATTCCAGCCATCAAAACCATGCCAGGACACCTCGTTTCTCTAACCCTAATCCAGTGATGGTGAACCAAGTGCCCGAACTGCAACCCAAAACCCACTTATTTATCACAAAGTGCCAACACTACAATAAACCTGAAAACTGAGGTTTTAGTTTAGAAAAAAAACAACTCACAGACAGTCCAAGCAAATCTCTCTCTCTCTCTCTCTCTCTCTCTCTCTCTCTCCTTGGCAGTGCACTGACCCGCCATGCGAAAGCTCAGAGAAGTCTCAGCTAATGAGTTGTGGCTTGTGACATCATTGCCTGGTGCCGCTACTCCTTTCCAAGCATGCACACGGCCCCCTATGTGAGCTGTTATCCAATGCTCAGCTGCTGGGGCGATGCTGGGGCGACTTGGCTTGCATGCCGACAGAGAGGGCTCTGCGTACCTGCTGTGGCACGCATGCCATAGGTTCGCTACCACTGATTTAGGCCCTTTTGAGTGATTCATGAGAGCACTGAGGATATGCAAAAGCCCAACCAATTTGTAACTGATCTGGAGGTAATGGATTCACTGTTAGTTGTGCTAGAGATGCCTAGATAATTAATGTGCTTTTCTTCAGATAAATTACAAACCTGAAAAATTCGGTATGTGCATGCATTACAACTGCACTTCAGAGGTTTGCTTCCATGCCGCATTGCTTTTCAGTACCAGAATTCCAACAATGGAGCACTAGAGTATCCTTTTGGAAGGATAATTTCTTATTTCTGTTGAGCCTTTGCTTTCTGGTCACAGCACTTGCCTTTGTAAAGATGTTCAGGTATTTAACTGCATTTTTCTATTATGTAGCCATGCAGGTAATAACATATTTGTTGTTTATATGAGATCTTGCATTACATGATTGAGGAAGGAAAGGAGATCATGCCATGCCACCCTTTCCAAAGTAGCTCCCTGTTCAAATATTCTCCAAGGCTATTCCTACTTTATAGACTAAGCTGTTCTTGAAATTTTATTTTCTATGTGTGAAGTCAGCCAGCACATTTGGATCCAAAGCAGAATGAAGGCATGACTTCTTACTGACAAGGTTATACATTTTCTTTCACTGTGGTTTATTCATAAGAAATGGGGCTCAGTTGTCTGAATGGTCCTGATGGAGAGTTATGAACTCAAAGGTCATTTCACTAGACAATACAACACTGGCACCTTTCCATTTCCAATATGTCCCTATTCCATTATATCACATCCATAACAAGAGAATCCAAAGGCCATGGGTCTATTTGTGCAATGGAGAGTTATACAAATGCCAGTGCCATACACTAAGAACAAAAAAAACTAGTGGCAATATTTCTGCACACAGTAATAATATTGAGCTCCATAAATTAGATGGCATGACATGCCTCCTTCTATGTGTCCCTGGGAATTATCCCCCCCAAACAGTCCTGGTTTAGCGAGATTATCTTTTCATTTACTGCATTGTTCCTCGACTTCGAGTCTTGCTGAAATAACAACCCCAATAAAATCATGTTCCTGGCTCCAGAGACTCTGCATGCTCCCTCTCACTCGATATGTGAAATTGCAGCCTTTCAGAGCTGGGAGTAGTCAAGTTTTCCAGCTTTTGATATGAAGTAGTGGGAGTTGAAAGTGAATATTTATTTTCTTTATTTGGACAAGTCTATTTTTGTCTTGCCTTTACTACAAAATTATCTCCAAAACTGAGAATCAAAAGGCATCTCCAGTATATCTGGCCAACTGAGGTTCCCACAAGTCTTTTAGCTCTCAACTATTATTTGTTGCCCTTAATAACTGGTCCATTTCTGGACATAGCTGGAATGGGCAACCTGAATAGGATGCTGAAGTAATTGGCTATGCATTGATATCTTATCGGATAAAGAGCTTCCATTTCCTGTTGGAATAACACTGATGGAAACCAGTGATTAAGTTGTATTGTATTGTATCTCAGAGTATGTTATTAAAGCTGCAATTCTATACTTCCTTACCTGGGGTAAACCCCCCCTTGAACTTCACAGGCTAAACATTATAGAACTGTTTGGTAAACTGAGATGACCGTAACTAATCTAGGACAGAGCACTCTCTCCACTGGTGTTCCATTCCTGACCTCAAACCGTGGGAAGGAATAACCAGAGATTACTTAGCAGCTCCTAGTTTTGGGCAAGGGAGGGAAGGACAACAGAGGAATTATACTGGGTGTAGTTTTATGTGTTTGCCTTTTGAGGCTTCTGTGAGCATCAGACTCATTGAAATCATGCAGTATTCCCTAGAAGCAGTATGGCAGCAATGTGCTTGAGGCTTAGAAGGCAAAACATGCCGGTAGAATCTTTTCAGCATAACCTACGGAAAAACTGGAAAGGATGTTCAATAAATGCATATACTTTGCTTAAAGAACTCAACTACACATGCAACATTAAACATCAAATAAAAGAATATGCATGCCAAAGAGCAACGACATCCACCACAGACTTTGTTTAGCCTTAATGTTACTTGATAGACAGGATACCATATCTTTAGATTACTGTAGTATAAGAATTACTGACCTGCTTCATACAATCATAGGGTGATAACTCAGCCATGGTGGCTTATAAACCACCCTGTGCATGCTGATTGTATGCTTGGTGGATTCACAAAATTATGCTTGGCAATGCAGTTTGTCCTATGTATCTGCATTGGATGGCTTGCTGCTGTGCTTAACAACAGGATGGCTTGCTGTTGTGCTTAACAAGCAAGACTGGGCCCACAGGTTGTTAGTGACCTGGTTCACACAATCACTGCTGTCCAGTGTGGCTTATAATCCACACTGCATTAAGGAACTCATTGGCTCCAGATTGATAGTCCATGCCCCTCCCACGGCTTCTCGTTATGCGTGAATCTGGAAGGGTAAATTGTTGGTTCGATTGACAGGCCACTCAGAACCAATGTTTTAGGGTTGCAGACAACATGCCAACCACCCCAATAGTGCTGCATGTTCAAAATGGTGGGTGCTGCCACAGTGGACTGCTCCAACTTCTCCTGGGGGGCATACACAGTATGATGACCCACACTATGCACAAGCTGTGCAGTGTGTGTTGTCTGCCGGAAGGCCTATTACATACCTGAGGGAAGATTGGGTACATTGTGTGTCCTTGCTCAACTCTTCCCCGCTTTGTCCTTCTGCAGTTATCTCAGAGGACATCACGGGAGGATCAAGTCTTTCCTCTCTCCTGCCACTGCTGTCAAGAACAGAGATCCTTTCAGTCAGCTGTCAAGCCAGCCTAAGCAGTCCTTGCACCAAAAAAGGGCTTGCAGTGGTGGTGTGGAGCTGGGGGTGCTTTAGCCAGCTGCCTAGTCAGCCAGCCAAGGTGACCTCCACTCCTCAGCAGCCCAGAGGAGCTGCTGGTGGCAGAGGGCAGAGGAGGAGACCAGCGGTTGCAGGCACTACCGTGTGGAGCAGCAGCCGCAACAGCTACTCCCTCGTTCTCTACAAGTGGCCCTTTGCCAGCTGTCCTTGGCTAGAGCTGCTTGGCCAGAGCACAGCGTTTTGATGGATGATCTGGCCCAGGGGCTCTTTTGGCTTGACTGTGCCTTAGCCTGCCATCCAGGTTCAGAAGACCTGCTAAACCATGGAGGGGGGATGTTACTAATCCACCAGGCGCCATGGCTCGTAACTCCCCACCACCGCTGTTTTGAACTCCCTGGGAAGCAGCAGGGGTTCAGGTGTCCCAGGGGAATTATGCGAATTGCCTCAGCTTACTTTGCATGGAAAGGAGCCACTGCGGCATATTTTCCCAGCCATGATTGTGTGAACCAGGCACAGGAGTTTCCTTAGGCAAGGGTTCTGTGTATCGGCAGCAGCAGGGCCTGCTTATGCTTTAATTCCAAGAAGGCAGCGTTTATGAAGACTGCATTTGGCTCCCCAAAAGCGAAGACTGGGTGAGAGAACAGGCCTATGACAAGAATATGAACCAAGTGCATGTTTCAAAAAAACATGTCCTAAAATCTACCTGTGGTGAGGAATTAGGCAGCATCTTTTTGAGCCAATCTCAGAAATGCCTTTGTCATGATACTCAGTTTAAATTAAACATTTGAATCTCCAGGGTATAATTTGCAAACTGCTACTTTTTCTTTTCAAAACTCACACCTGTAATAAGATTGCATATCTACATAACAAAGGAACTAAGAGAAATCTCTCAAGAGTGGGAGATCTGGGAAGAGTTGGATGGGTCATTGAGCTGGGAGGGAAAGAATAATTACATCTGACATTCAAAAGATGCTAAATTCAGTTCTAACCTATATCAGAATTAGAATTCTAACCTGTATTAGAAAAGCAAATGGCATTTTCTTTGTCATCTTTTCTGAGTATGATAGTTTGGTATATGGCTGCTGTGCAGCTCTTAGCAGATTGTACTTTTATACTTTTGTAAAGGCCATGCAACGTTTAAGGGTGCCCTCCCTGGGTTTCTAGTTGCTAGTTGCTCTAACATACTAGAATCGAAAGTCCTTCTGTCCTGGATTTAACTCTGCTCATAGGCACTTTCTGTGTATGAACTAGACCTGCTTGGGGAGCATTAAAAGGCTCTGATAGACCTCATTCTATATAACTGCTTCTATTAAAATCATTTTAGAATCACAGAATAGCAGAATTGGAAGGGACCATGAAACCATCGAATCCAACCCCCTACCATTGCAGGACACCAAGTTACACCATCCCACTCAGAGGGCTGTCCAGATTCTTTTTGAATGTCTCTCATATGGGAGAGCCCACCACCTCTCTAGGCAGCTGGTTCCCCTGTCGTATTGGTTCTGACAGTGAGGAAGCTTTTCCTGATGTCCAGTCTGAATCTGGGTTTTGTCACAACTTGACTTGATTATTCTATGTCCTGCACTCTGGTATCAGCAAGAAGAGATCTTGGGCTTCCTCTTTGTGACAGCCTTTGAGGTACTTATAGAGGGATATCATGTCCCCCTCAGTCTTCTCTTCTCAAGGCTGAACATGCCCAGTTCTCTCAGTCTCTTCTCAGAGGGCAGTGTTTCCAAACCCTGGATCACTTTTGTTGCCCTTTGCTGGACCCTTTCTAATTTACCTGCATCTTTCTTAAATCTTGGTGCCCAGAACTGGACACAGTATTCCAGGTGAGGTTTGACTAGTGAGGAGTATAGAGGAACTACTATAAATTAGTAGTTAATTTAAGATCATTCATTGGTTTGCCACCAAGGAGTCCAACCTGGTGGACACATAATTCTCTTCCTCGATTCTGTTTTATCTTCTTAACAACCCAGAGAGGTAGGCTATACTGAGAGTCAGCAAATGGCCCAAAGGCTCCCAGTGGGGAACAAAATCTGGATCACTAACTCCCAGCTCAGTCTGCTAATTGCTACACACACCAGCCTTTACCCTTTCACCACTTTCTCCACAAATAGGATTAGCAACACCTTGTACCCAAGGGTCATCTGCCTCTTTTCTTCTCTATAACCTTCAAAAATTGTAACATTTTTGAGATAGGCCTGGTAATTAATCTAAATTACATAATATCTTGGAAAGGGGCCACATGCCATGACTATGAAATCAGACTGCCAAGGTCCATTAGTGACATGAATTGATTGGTTCACACTTCTTCAGTTTTTTAGGCTAATGGGAGATTCCTGCAGAAATTGCCACCTTCTGGGCTTGAATTTCTTTTCAGTTTGCATTTTTAATGATAACTGTGGAAATGAAGAAATATGGAGAAATAAAAGAAAGACAAAGAAAGGCATACAATGCAGAAAAGGGGAGCTGCAATCATCATTTTTAAAACTTTCCATCTCTTGAAAGAACAAAGAATCCCTGTTCTGAAAACACAGAGGAAAACAGGAGTTTGCATCATGCTTGTTTCCCATAGGTTGCTCATCAGTGTCAGCATGGGTTAGTCCTCAAAATCAAAGGCAATTCAGTTTAAATATAATGTAACAATTCAGATAGCCAGTGTATTTTCATAATGTTATCAGCTTGTGCTTTTACCAAGCAGTGGGAGACCAATGGAATGTGATGTCTGAAGGGGTACAGAATGGTACCTACACCATTGTACCTTTGATTTTGGAGAATTAACTGTTAATCATTTCATTCAGCTGATATAATTCCTGATTTCCTCTAGTTTGGAAATATAGTTCAAATCATGACTGCACAAGGGTCTGTTGCACATCAAACCCTTTTCAATGACCTAGTTTAATTGCACCGCTTTTGTTCAGTGTTTATAAAACTAGAGGCACCCTGAATGTTCCGATGCGCCAATTTATGTGTGTGAATGCATAACAAGAAGCGAGAGGTTCTAGGGGGAAAGAGGTTAAATGCTGAATGCCTGTCTGAGGGCCAGTTTACACAGTTGCTTTCACTAAGAACCAGACTGTTATGTTGTCCTTGACTATGGGTATTTGAGGTTGCATGGGGAAATATTTATGTGCACTGAGCCAGAAAGGATCATGGCTATGCACTGTCTAGCCACTCTGTTCCCCCCATCCCTGCGTACAGATTGGCTTACGCTACCTTTCCTTATGTGATTGGAGATCCTGAGTGTGACTCTGGAAGGAAGCAGGGAACGTGCCGGTATGATGCAGTCATGAATTGGCCCTACACACACCTGGTGTTTAGTACCATTCCGTGGCCGTTGGGTTGCGGTTCTGAAGTGGTTGCAACCTAAACCAAGTGATATGCACCCAAGGTGCTGTAACCACTCTTTGGGAAGAAGAGCATCAATGTTGGATAGATTTAAATATAAAGATAAAAAGTTGAAAACAATGCACATGTAATGCATGGCGATCTGATGGTAATTCTAACATTGCAAATCATGCTTAAGATCACTTTGTGATTCTGCACTGTGTGTGTGTGTGCACACATGTACTTAAATGCAATTCATAAGGCAGGAAGGGGCAACGACGAATTATCGCCCTGGGACTAAGTCACTGGACCAGATGACAGATGCCAAGAGAGGCTTGCAGTGAGGCACTGAGGCAACCGTTCATGGGAAGGTGCTCAATTAAGGTTTGGAAGAACAGTTCCCATGAACCCATCTATGGTGTATGAGGAAGTCCTCATATTATCTCCAATCTCTGATCAGAGAGAGCAAACAGCAGGCACAAAACCCTCTCATGGGGCATTCATTAATCTCTCCAACTTTATATACTGAAAATGTGGGCTGAGGACAAATCCTACAGCAGTTCTGTGATGGCTCTCCTTGGCTTACTTCCCTCTCCTTTATCCTCCCTTTAAAGATCTAGTAGAGGACAACAGATGAAAACTTGGAGAACGTACGGGACTCTAGGGTTGGATGCAACAAGGTTCTAAGGCTGCCCAGTAAGATTTAAACAGACCTGGAAATGGAAAGCTATAAATTGCTAATAACACAAATAAAATCAACACATTATCAGGTGGAAGCGGCCACACCTGTTCCAGATGAGACAGGGACAGACTGCATTGTACCATGCTGTAATTATGGAATGTGCTCCCCAGAGAGGTCCGCCTGGCACCGTCATTATATGTTTTTCAGGGCCAGGTTAAGACCTTTTTATTTAATCAATATTTTAACATGTTTTAATATCGAATTTGATTATTGTATTTGATTAATTTGCAGCCAGAGTGGGTCGTCAATTTATTTATGCTGTTAGCCATCCAGAGACGTTAGTAACTGAATGGCATACAAATTTTATAAATAAATAAATAAATAAATAAATAACACAGGAAGAAATCACCTAACTTTTTATGGAGCAAACCGTCACAGAAATCTGTATTGTGTATAATCAAGGTCATGAGTGAAATAAAATTCTATAAAATACAATTATATGTAGCCA
The DNA here is from genome assembly GCF_004798865.1 of Varanus komodoensis. NCBI lineage: Eukaryota > Metazoa > Chordata > Lepidosauria > Squamata > Varanidae > Varanus > Varanus komodoensis. Next base: position 53,111,333 of record NW_025336087.1, read on the forward strand.
ATACACAAAGATTCAGTAGGAAAACAAAATATAGTATCATTAAGTAGAGCCTTAATTCATTAGGTCATTCTGCCATAGAAATAGCTCAATGCCAGTCTATAACTGATCTAGCCAACTTAATTTGGTGAGATCATGTTCCTCCAGTATGTAAGATATATTAGGTCAACCTTGGCAGCAACTGACAGCAGCCCAAGTTCTATCCAAAGATAGACAGCTGGGAAACATGGGAGAAGACCAAAGAACAGTTTCATACATTTATTCTGAAGGACCTCAAAATAGCTCATTCCTTCCAAATTTCAACTCGAAAGGAATTGGCCTATGACCTTGGCAAAATATAGAATGTTTACTAGTTGGCCATCTCCAAGTTAAATGCTGACAAATTATTCTGGAAGTTGATCATTTGGTGGTAGCTATAGGTAATCTCCAGGAAAGGCTCTCACTGGAGAGCAATTCCAAATATTTAAAAGAGCATACCTGCTCTAAGACATAGCCATCCAGTGCCCATTTCGGTTGTGGAACTCTGTTTCCAAATCTCATGACCTTGGATTTGGAATAAGTGATGATCAGTTGTCCCTTCCTTCACAGATGTCCAAATGCGAGCAACATTCTCTTAAGACCTATTCTGTTTAAACATAGCAGTACCATTCATTCTGCATCTGGCAGCACTTCTGCTTTCTACTGAAGGGGCCATTCTAGCCACAAGATCATTTACGAACAAATTGAAAATAGAAGGGGCCAAAATGCAACTCTGTTTTACTCCAATATTAACATGGATTGCTTCCATTAGAACACCTTGTGGAGCAATTTTAACAGGCATAATATTGTATTGGGGTGATGTCTGAACAAATTAGAGCAATCTTCTGTCAATATTAGCTGTGGTCAGTTTATGTCACAACTGCTTCCAGAGCAAGAGCAGGTGAGAAATTAAATTAATAAAAGCTGCAAAAATACTTATTTAGGCTCTTTGTATGCTTACAAATTAAATGATTTGTAATCATTTGATATACTGTTTGAATGTGTAATTTTTAGCCACAATTTACAAATGGATAAATATATGGATATCTGGGCTGTCTTTGTTGAAGTTTATGCATAAGCACCTTCACTAATAGTAGGACTTGTTTCATATAAAATATATAGGGGTATGCATAATATACATATATATAATATCCATATTACATATAGGGTTATACTATACACACACACACACACACACACACACATAGCTTTTTTTGTAAGAAAAAAGGTGCCCGAACTCATGAAATTATTTACCTTTCACACATAGTCAATCCCTGTACACACACCCACACGTCAGTTGTGTAACGAAACATAACGGTCGCCACTCACAGTAAGCTCAGCGCGCGACCACACGACCAGCCAAAAGCTGAGCAGCAGCATCACAACCAGTGTGAAGTACGCATGCATCGGATTCGACACACAAGCAGCCCGCATGCACCATTTTAATGATTTTGTCACCAACCTGCTACGCTCGACAGGGCGATTCGAATCCATGTGGACCAAACATCAAATTTTCAAAAGTTACTGTTAAAACTTGGAAAATCTGTCGAAAAAAGGTGCCAGAACTCTGTTTCGGTGCGTTCTATGACAAAAAAAGCACTGTATATATATATATAGAGAGAGAGAGATTAGTGTGATATATTTACTTGAGTTTCATGCAGGCAAATTGAAACATTTAATTTTATTCCTGTTTCTTTCTTTTTTGTTTTGCTTTTGATTCTAAAGTACACAATGTACATATGTTTAAAATAATAGTCCTAGTCTACTGTATTTTTATCTTTCCTAAAACTAGCCTACATATCAGGAATGATGGATGTTTCCCTATCCCAGCTTTGCCATTTATAAAGGAGATACCAAGAATAAAGTTTAGAGACTCACCTGGAAGAGTGAGAGGCCTGTGATTATTGGGGTAAGATGGATCACCTTTTAAATAATCAGATGATCATTAAGGAGAAGGTTGCCAGAAAAATTCATATATGTGAGCAGCTCAGCTAAGATTGGAGTCCACTAGTGAAAATCTAAGGGGAAAAACCGCCAGGAGGAATCATTTCTTCCCTGGACAGATAGCAGATAATCTCATCCTGACTAAGGCTGTAGCTGTTGTACCAATCATGTCGGAGTGCATACATGATTTTCTGCTGAATTAGCTGAAGATGGATATTTAGAGAAGGATGGCTCCTTAGGGTCCCTTCCACTGACTAGGATTTATCAAGGTTCTGGAGTCTTTGTTTGTATTCCCTTGATATGAACTAAGGAATGGGGTTGTTCTGTTTTAATTATCTACATAATGCAGTGGTATACTGAAAGAGAATTAACAAAATCCCTAGCATATTTGATGTAGATTAAAATGGCTGACAAAGACATTGTAATTACAAGCATTACCATTCCAGCTCATGCCTAAATGTGAAATTTTGCCTTAAACTGGAAGAAACCGGCAGTGTTTTGAGTGCCCCATCCTCCCTTTTCACTGACAGTGATGAGGATGGCTGGATGTTACTTAGTCCTCGTCCAGATTTAATGTAACAACTTGCTCAGTCCCAGCTTGATGACATCGTCAGTACGCATTAGTAATCTGGTCTGTACCTAAGTTTAGTGATGCAGCCCACGTGGATGAGTCTTATTAAAATCTTGAAATCATCTGAACTCCAGAACAACACATGGAATAGGCATCACATTTCTAGTAAGAAACAATGTAGTATCTCTGGCTAGGAACAATGGGGTGAATTTATTCTCATATTTATTCAACTTTCCAGCTTTTCAACTTTCCAGCATACTTGATGCAGAGCTGTCCTGTTGCAGTGTATTATTATTTTTAATAATAGGATATTAATCTAATCTCTCACTTCTTACAAAGGTTAAAATTCAACTCTGTTCTTAATAGTCATGCACAAAAGAGTTTGGAGAGACAAACGTACAGCCAGAGATTAGCTGTCTCTTGTATTTTCAGAAAGGATGAATTACTATCCAATTAACTGTTCTCCTTTGTTGTTTAGTCACAAAGTCACGTCTGACCCTTCGTGACCTAAGGTTGGGAGAATTTTAGGACCTATCCAAATGTGACTTGGAAGAACTCCTGTGGCAGTTGTTAGTCTAATCAACAGTCCTGCAGGGCAGCTTTGAACATGGGGGAAGAGCAGCTTGGGGAGAGGACATTTAACCCTTTCTGCAGTGCAGAACCCCATTTCAGGCTGCTAGTAGAAGTGCCACATGAGGCCAGAAGCGACGTGAGGTGAGAGAGCCACTGCTGCTGTTTCTTCCTCACCATCTCATGGGATTCATATCAGTTTCAAGGTGGGCAAAATATTTATTTCAGGAAATTGGCGTGGAAGGGAAGAGTTACTGGGCTCGTTCACATGATTGCAGAAGGCTAATAACTGTTGGGGACTTGCTGACCATTAACACGCGCTGGGCACACGCTATCCAATTTGCACAATTACCTTCACTGTGTGTGGCTTGTTGTGCTGCCCAAGCCTGGCAAAAATGGGTGGTTGGGTGGTTAAGAAAGCAACCCACATCCTTACAACAGCCTGCGGGCTCTGGCAGGGCTGTTGGCCATTCCAACCTTCCACTCTCACCAGGTTCAGATGTCACAAGAAGCTGTGTCTTGTAAGGATGGTTATGTAAATCAGGCGGCACGCACGGGTTGGTTAACTGGCCACTGTGCCTTATGAACCAGCAACAATGGTGTGAACCAGGCCTCACACCATTTTTTTCCCGAAAAGAAAAGAAAAGAAAAGAAAGGACCCATGGAGTTGCTAATTGGCAAATCACAACTCCAGAATGTCCAGATTGTGATTTTCCAAGCATCTATTCAGTCTGTTCCTTAGACAAATACACTCAAATGATTAACAGTGCATTAATGAAGACAACAGGTTTCTGCTGAATTATCTGCAGATGTATTAGCTCTTTTTGTTATGAATGGGCAGAAGCTTCTGCAGGGAATGTGTCCATTTGACCACTGAGGACTGGCAGAGATGGAATCTGCAAGACTACTGGGAGTAATGGTAAATCACAAGGCTTGAAAGGACCAGTCCCTCTAACCCTTGAAAGCTGCCTCTTGCCATAGGGAACTTGACTGACGTAGGAGAAATGCATTTGGCCTGCTGGAAAAAGGGAAACATTGCGGAATTTAAGGAAAGTTTTACTTTCTAGGTATAATTGGAACCATTCCAGAGCTGCAATTCTCTGATGTTAGGAATTAAATGAAACGAGGATTCAAGGCTATATTTTAGATGTTGGGTTCTTGTATGAAGTCTAATTACAGTGCTCTCACTACATTTATGCTCACATAATAAACACATTGCATCCACATTTGACCATAAAGGTCAACATTTAGGCCACGTAAGAAATTACAGACTGGGAGCATTTAAGATCCAGCTTGGAAATAGGCCTCAGATTTTAAGCTGTCAAACTATTAATAATAAAGTATGGATGTGGAGAGGTTGCTTAAGGTTGTGAAGCTTCAAGGCAACAAAAGTTGGAGCCTGTACTACAAAGACTAAGAATTAGAAGATTACAAAGTCACAAGTATCTGACATCTCTGAAAATGTGGAAGAAAACAGCTCAAAGGGCTGCTTCTCCAATTCTTTTTCAAGTGCTTAAAAAAAAAAACAGTAGGGGGACCACTGGGAAAAGAAAACATACCTCACACTTTAGAAGAGACTTATGTGACCGGATTTTAAAGGCCCAACGCTAAGAAGCTCACTGTTTTTTGTTGGGGCAGCAGAGGTCATAATGACCTGAGAGGTGCAAGGCAGAGTAATAGTCATGACCAAACAAAATCTGGGAATTATAAAGTAAATCTGAGTCTCCTTATACCTTTGTGCATTGTTATTGTTGTTTCACACCAGTGTGAGAGTTCAGGACAAAATGTCACCTTCGGCTTTTGAATACGTAGTAGAAACTGGAAATAAGAGTCGTTGTGACATTTTAGCTAGGAGACCTTTTTTTCTGGCTACAGAAAAAATAGAACTAACTGCAGCTAAGCCTTTTTCTCACTGTTGTGAAATAAGAAGGAAAGCCACAAAGCCAAAATGTCACCTCCAAGCTTGTTTTCTGTTACATTTGTAGTGAATATTTTATTATTCTTTTTGTTTTGTTTTGTTTTGTTTTTTAATAAAGTTAACACAAGGTTATCAATTCTTGATTTCTCTCCCTGGAAAATACAGCTCTTTTATTTAACTTAACAGGCATGAAGCTAAGGACAATTAGCTAAAACAATTTTAGGACATTTTATATCTTGACTGTGTGGTTAAGTGGTTAATATATGAAAAACTACTGGCCTCAAGGAAACTTAATTAGTCAAGAATTAAGGCCAAATCTCCTAGTAAAACAGTTTGAGATCATCTAGGAAAATGTCTCCTGTGACAAGCTTTGGTTTGAGAATGAATTTCTTTTGCGGGATTTAATATTATTCATAGGGTAGCCAGGTCCCAAAGGAGACTCATGTAACCTGTCAAATAGAGAATTGTCGAGGAGGAGATCTGGCCATCCTGCTGACCAGTAATCTCAGCTACAGGCCAAAGAGTGTAGTCCTCATATAGGCACTGAATTGTTAGGCTATTACTAAGCCTGCTTTGGAATGCTGTGCTTGTACGGAAGAAGCCTGACTAACCTTCTGGCATAACATGGTTATCTGAACTTAGTTTCCATTGGCTTTTGCTCTCATAGACCGTTCTAGTTCTGTTCTTGGCTTATAACTGTACCAAAATATATTTAAAGCACATATTTTGAAAGAAGGTACATCTAGAAAAAGGTATGAAAAGTGCATTTAAATCATCTAATAATCCAAAGCAAGTATTTAGGTATATAAACAGGAGTAACTACATAGCAGTATTTTGTTTGTGTTTTTAACAGGAGATAAAAGCAAGGGTTAGGAATTCTTTATTCTGCCCTCAGTAAACCACAACTGATACGGCAGAACAACAAATCACAAACAGGGGATCCAACCCCAGTTGCAATATCAGATCAGTTCTGAAAACATGACACTCATGAGTAGCAATGCTTGAGGAACTGGATCTTTCCAAAGTCTGATACAATTTGAGCTTATCCTCACCTCCGGGGGGCACCTAAGTACAGATCCAAACTTCATTAACCACTGACTCTCCCTCTTGTAGAACCTTCCAATTCAGTTCACAGCTTGAAAATCATACCACAGTATATTTAAATAAAATGCATATTTTGTGTGAAAAGTGTATTTCAGTACTTATTCAGCTGTGAACTTGCATGTGGGTTTTGTTTTTTAACTTGCAAATTGGCATGGGAATAGGACATATAGATGAAAGATATGAAAGTAACACAGATCAGAGATAGACTGTTCCTGCTAGTTTGGCTTAGAACCTACCAGTGTCACTGTTTGGTTTCTACTTTTGCTTTCTGGAAGTGTCCAGCTTTCATCATTGATGCTAACCATTTTTCTCCTGGATATCTAACAAGATTATTTGCTCCATTTTTCTTTTGGAAATGCTAGGCTGATGCCACAGAGAAAACAGGGAGGCACCTGGTGCATATCTATGGAGAATATTGCAGCAGCTGGATGTAGTGATTGGTTTAAACCCATTATTCACTCTGCATAATTATTGACCTTTCTGTTCATGCTCTTCAATGAGACATTCAATAAACTGAGCATACTGCAAAAGAATTGGAAATCTCTTCCTATTATTTCCTGACATGGTTCAGAATCTTGCCAGCACTTTCATTTATGGCAGTTCTACATTTAGAGTGAGATTTTATGTAGCCTAGACATAACAATGGGATTTTGGATTGCAGCATAATTCCTCAAACACCAATATCCATTCAGACAAATTCATAACCAGCTTTGTGTGCAGTTCTGTGTCTGTACTGGTTAAAAACAAGAGGCAAAGGAAAGCATCTGTTAAGTACCCCCTCCCCAAATAATGAGGAAAATATTTATGAATTATTTAATGCCAATGGTAGTTAAACATTAAACACAATTAACTAGTATTTGCTAATTGTTTTTTGACCATCTGTGGAGCAGCTTGACATGAAAATATTTGCCAAGCAATAAATATAGGTGGGGGAGAATCAATCTGATACATGATTTGTACAATTATATGATCATATCTGTGTAATGCTAGGGTATTTCTATACATGTGTGACTGATAGAATGTACTCTCCTAAGAAGTTTGCATAGTTCCCCCTCACGCACACACCCATTCGTCTTTAAAATCCATGCAAAGGCTTGTATTCTGCTAGTCATTTAGACAACAGTAGTGCTGTTTTCCCTATAACTTTTAAAATTTAACATTTCATGCCTTCTTAAGTGAATCTATTTTATACTTGTGTAAACTGCCATTTTTTAAAAAATCACACTATTTTATGACAAACTCTTCTCTGCTTTGTGTGAAGCTATGTACTGTAGTATTGAACAGATTCCCCATGTTTCTATGGCTAAGAAAATAAGAAGAACTGCCAGGATTTGGACAGTGAGTCCCCATAAACAAGTGTGTGTTTGTGGGAGCGTGGCGGTGGTGGAGAGCGTGAAACAGGCATTCTATGCTCCTGAATCACCCCTGAAGTGTAGCAACATAATATGCCGGGAAACTAGTGGAAGGAAGGGTCTGCAGGATCTCATCTCCCGGGGGTCTGAGGCCATGTTGCTGCCCGGCCTGGAGTCAGCGGCAGCCCCTGGGTGTGAGGGATGCCTCAGCGGGGATGATGGGGACATCAGCAGAGATGCCATTTCGCCCACACCCCCAGTTGGATGTCCACTAATGCATAACCAAGCAGGAGAAATGGATCAAGAAATGCGAGGACAAAAGAAAGCAGAAATTTGCATAATGTTTGCATATTCTAATTACTATGTATATGTGCAACTTCAGAAATAATAACTGTAACTAATTATGGAATTTCTAACAGCTTGGCATTTCTTGCCTGTCTGTGCCCAAATGAAAATGGAGCCAGATGCTAGAATGCAAATATCACCCTGGACCCAGAAAACCCTATCAATGCCTCGGCTATGCCCAGCTCTGCCATTCATCATCTGTTTCTCTTTCCCATGTTCCTTTTCTTCCTTGCTTGACTGTCCCATATTATCTACCAAGAGGCGGTGAACTGAATCCTTCAGAAATCCAAATGTTGCCATTAATCACATTTTCACAGTAGTTTTTCTGAACAGAGGAGGCCTATAGCTGATAACAACAACTGAATTTGTTTGCGTATAATACAGCCAGCTCTGGCAGGGATCTTTTGGAGGAAGAAAACTTCCTGGGGAAAAGGTGTCTCTCCATCCGCAGCCCCTGCAGTAGCAGATTCCATAGTTTTACTCTTTGTGATACCTATCTGCCAACCTTTGCATCAAGAGATGTCCATGCAGGGAGGTGTCCTTATTTGCAGGAAAGGTTCTGTCTTCCAGGAAAGGTTCTGTCTTCCATTTGTTTCACCTCTTTTTCTCAAGCTCTGCCTTTGGAAATATAAGCAATTTTCCCAGCAGCTATTGGCTTGAAGATAAGGCACAACTTCCCTCAAAGGTCTCCAGGTAGTGAATGGAGCCTGACTTTAACTCCTGACACTGGAGACCTGAGTGTAAATCTTCTCAGAGACTGGTTGAAATCATTTCCTCCAAACAGTCCTCTGGAGCCAGCCTCATTCATATTCCCTCAGAAAGAGATTTCATTTCATTAAACTCTAAACTTGACTCTTTCTCAGCGAGGTCAGGGAAAATGCTACGTGCAGCCCTTTCTCCCTTCAGTAATGCCACCACTTGTTTGATTTATAGCAGCTGCGCCTTTATGAGCCACAAAAGGGCCTGCAGATAGACTCCTGCTTCCTGTGAAAAGCAAATGAAGGGCCAGCCTGTGTTTCTGAGGAGAAAATCTTCCAAGCGGGCTGCATCGCAGAAGTGTAACAACTGGACCTGGCAAAACACACAGATGGCCATTATTAACTTTTATGGGTTTCAGTGTTTTGACAAGTCATACGAGGGCTGTGCAGAATGATTCTTGTTGCCTGTGAAATTAAAAAGGAATAAATACGAATGTCTCTTTGTGTGCGCTGGGGGGGTGGGCAGGGAGGGAGTGAATACTCTGGCTTGTCTTTGCATCCATGTTCCACGGAGGGGTAAGTCCGGTCACGCTTGCTCCTCCTCAGTGCGCCCTACGTAGCTTGTGCCTAATGATACCTCCACACAGTAAGCGTGTCTGCAGAGTGCTCTTAGCCAGACTGCTGGGTTTGGCTTAGGAGCCCCCCGACATGCCTGACAGAAGAGAGGGCACCCCGGGGCTTCCCATGCCTCTCCACTTGGCTGTCCGGCAGGTATCCCATGGGACACCACTGGGGCATGGAGGTTCCCCATCCTGCAGCTCCTCACCCCTGGAGACAGGGAGCAGGGCTGGTGGGTTGCCCTCGCCCCAACTACTGGCTATACCTGGTGAATGCCAGGACATCATGAGCAAAAGCTTTGTCCCAACATGGCTGCTAAGAGTCTGACACTGTAAGAACAGCTTTAGACGTAAGGTGGGACTGCAGATCACAACCGGAATCCATCTTGCGAGTCTTGCTTCCCGCCTGCACCTCAGAGATGCTCAAAGCTTGCCTGTCGTTTGGAGGCACCCGCTGAGATATGCCAATGGTTTACCTGTCCTGAAGGTTCTTTTTGGATTGTGCTGTCTCAATCCCTTTTGTTTGATTCTAATGTGCCTCTAGCATACTGGGTAGTGATCTCCCACCCCTCCTCCAAATTGCAGGCAACTGATAGGTTATAAAAGCAGGAGTAGCTGGAGCAGGGCTGGAATGAGGCGGAGGCACAATCACAGGCAGAGTTCCAGTCTGAGAATCCACAACCAGGAGCACTTCAACAAGTCAGGAGGACCTTCATTGCCAAGGCAGCTTGTGAGGGGAAGAGCCAGTCCTTAGGTAGTCCTTCCCTCAGGGCTCCCAGGTGGAGCTCATGACAGCCCTGGCAGCTGCAGGAGACTGGGGCAGTAATCCTGCAACTGCCAGGGATGCTATGCCGCTCCTTGGCCAGCAGAGGGAGGGCCGAAGCTGCCCTGGGTCCTGACGCAGCAGATGCATCGCTATTGGAAGGGGTCTTCTGGCCCAGGGTTGGCAGCAGGGAAGCAGAGGACTCTTGATCCAGCTGTGCACAGCTAGCCCAAGCAGCTGCTGCTTCTCTACTGCCCCTACTGGCCAGGGATGCACTGCACTGGGAGGCTCACTGCCATGCAGAGTGGCGGAGCCGAGACCCCGGGCTGGCTGCTTGCCAGTGGGCAAGGCAGGCTCCCTGACCTGCTGCTGCCCTTTGTTCTGGGGGTCCTTTGAGGAGAGGAAAGACTGCATGGCCTGCTGCTATGATGTGCCCCTCCCAGATCGTTTGGTGGCAGCGAGCACTGCCAGAACAGAGGCTCCTGACCCGAACCCCAGCCCCAGCCCCAGCCCCAGCCCTAACCCCAACCTCAAACCCAGCCCCAGCCCCAAACCCAACCCTAACCTCCTAACCTATACACAGCATTCTGGAGTGCCCTCCACTGGTTGGGTTGGTGTTGCCAACCTGAAAGTTAAATCATATAGTTGTAACAGTTTCATGTTTTTCTACCCACGCCACAACAACTCACTTTAATTGCTTTAAATTTGTGTACCTGGCCAAGATGAGATTTTTGGCAAATAAATGATACATACAACACATGAGTTATAAAGAAAGAAATGCATGAGGGTGTGTGGAGCTGCCGAGGAGAAAGGTCATCCATTCTGCCAATGGCTTCCATGCCGCTGGTGAATGACCAGCGATGGACAGAACACTGCAGCGCAATCTGTGTGCGTTGCACGCACAATAGTTTTACAACAGGATGCACATCTAATTGCTGCTTCAATGTCCCACTCCATATGTTCTCAAAGGTGCTACCTGTTTGGTTCTTCCCATCATTACTATTTGGGGTAAAAGACTTGAAAGGACTTCTGTAGGCAATTGTATGATGCATTGAAACACACACGCACACTTTCACAAAATTTGCAAACATAAATTCCCTGACAATCAAATGAAAGGAGGGGGGAGGTCCTTAGCAGGGGTACAATTAAAGGAAATAATAAAACAAGATTATGTATAGGAAGTCATCTAACCATTTACAGAAGCCCTTACATGGCACTGAGAATGCAAATGTTCTGCTGCAAATAATTCCTTATGAAACCTGCATTGGGAAACATGCAGCATTCCTAGATTTATGGTTGTTGTAAGGTTGTTGCATATGGTTGCTTAAAAATCTGTGGCAGAATTTCCTATGGCACCCATGTGGAGCTTTTTACTTGAAATACTGATAACTAGTGGAGATTTCCCTCGTTCACCAAAAATTGAGTGTATGCCTGTTTAACCCATGCCTGCCAGGACCCCCAGAAAGATGTGGACCTAACTTTGGGATGGCATTTCCCTGGCAGTTGCCATAGCAAACACATGTCTGCTGAAAGACAACATTGTCAGAGTGGAATCTTAGATGAAACAAAACACTGTACTTAAATGTTCTATTAAATTCCCAGTCTGTCTTTTCAAAATGACAATCTGGTTTCACATTGCCTTTTCAGAAATCAAAGGCCAGAAAAAACCTCCATAAGCTTAAAAAAAGTGGGGGGGGGGGCAGATTTTCCTTTAGCAGTTTGGCCTTGGTGTCGAATCTATGGCAGTAAAAGATCTCCTGGTTCTTATTTTGTTCCTGTAAAATTCAAATCAGTATTTTTTGCAGGATGAAATTACTGCTGCTTTTCTTGTCACCCTTCTTCCAATCTGCGGCGCTTTGTTTCATTTCCTTTTGTGTTTTAGTTTCAGGTCACCCCATGTCATGCATATAGTGATTGACATATCCTTGATAAAGGGATTTTTGCTTACACGAAGAACAATTATGCTTTGTTATCTTTGCTCATTAGTAGATGTCACCTGATAGAGCTCTCTTGTTATAAACAGTATTTATATTTCAGACTCTGATCAAAGTATACAAGACATCAAAGCTTTGATTTAGATTGCACTTTTGCAAAGAAATCTGCTGTTTCCAACTTCCCCCAGTGTGAGTGACCAGCTACACTGGGGTGAAATAGACGTATCCTAATGAAAAGAGAAGAACTTTCATCAATTTATCCTGGATGCTTGTTCTCTCTTACTGGTGGCAACCCCATGTGCTGCTTTGGAAACTGCATTTTTCTTTAGGACTTGCTGAAGCTGCCCCCTTCAGCTACTGTGTAGTTCCTGTCAAACTGGCAGTGCTCATGATCTCATGGGCTAAACATGAAGAACAGCAGGGCTTTTCAGGAGCACCCAGACCATGTGGTGTCAGGTTAAATCGATGTTATTAACCCAAAGGGACCAGAGTTCCCTAATGGAAAAGCGGGGAGGTTGTTTTGGGATAAGGCTCAGGATTGCTACAGTCATTGCTACAACTGAAGCTTGGCTTGTGACTGGCACTGTGGTATTAGTCAACAGTCAAAGCAGCTTCTTGGGTGTCTTTTACGTATGTTAGGGAATGTCCCATACCTACACACACCAAAGCTCACGGCAGTGATACAGTTATCCTGTTCTAGGTGATAGCTACAGGTCTTACTTTTGGCATCTGGATCTCATTGTTCTGTATAAGAGGTTGTGCGGCATACACAGCTCTGTCTTCCAAAAGAGCTCATGAGGAGCAGCCAGGAAGCCGTCCCTGCCCCCCACGGCTCCTGCCACCTGAGGTGGGGGCCTCACTCTCCCCAGAGGTAGGGCCAGCCCTGATCCTGAAGTGTCTCCTGCAAAATGTTATCTGTGCATCCCCTCTGGTGAGCAAGCAGGGAGGTATTCTTGGCGGCTGCCATGCAATTCTCCCTTCTCTCAAAATCTCAGCAAAACTAGACTGCAGGTCTGCTTAGTGCAGTCTGCAGAGCAGGCTGGGATAGAATGCTGTGTTTCCAAGCTGTTCATTCGAACTGAATGTAATAATGCATTTCTTTTTTATTTTTAATTTAATCAGCCATGAAATTTTGGGGTGGAACAAATTATATATTTTAATATGTTAGAATAGCATGCGGAAGTTGCAAAAAACAACACAAACAGCTCTCATCTGTGCTGTAAAGGTATCAGACAGCAGAGTATTAGCAAAAGAAGGAACTGCAAAGGCAAAAGTCTCATTGAGTGACCTTCTAGCAATGATTCTAGCTGATGTTCTCTTTCAAATTATTATAATTAAGAGAGCACCCATTAAAAGGTTTTCATTTGTCAGATGGATGATGCTGTTTTATAACATGGCCAAATAATGTGCCCATTATGAACCTAAGTCGAGTGCCAACAGAGTGTCTGCAACTTTTCTTGTACAGCAGCTGAAGCAGCAGAGCGAAGGTCGCTTAATGACAATTTGGGAAAAAGCAATGCTGGGCTTAACCATTCCGAGTCGGTGCCCTGAAAGCATATGCCTCTGTATTCCAGTTGCTGGGGAACATGGAATGCGCTCCCCAGAGAGGTCCGCCTGGCGCCGTCGTTATTTGCTTTTCGGCGCCCGGTGAAGACCTTTTTATTCCAATGATATTTTAATAACTTTTAATATTGGATTATATATGTTTTTAATCTGAAGCCAGGATGGATCTGAAATTCATTTGTATTATGTTTTATATTATTCTTATTCATTTCTGTAAGCCGCCCTGAGGCCTTCGCGACAGGACGGCATATAAATAGTCTAAACAAACAAACATGGGTGGGAGAGTTCTGCTGCACTCAGGTCCAGCTTTGGGACTTCCCATGGGGATCTGTTTGGCCATGGTGTGGACAGAGTCCTAGACTCCATAGGCCTTTGGTCTGATCTAGGATGACTCCTCTTAAGTTCTGACACAATCCTGTTTGTCTGATTCAGGACTCAGCCTTAGGTTTTGCTCATTTTATAGCACTATTCAGGTGATGTGTGGCATTTTGTGGGGGAAAACATTTAATAAGTAGGCCTAGGCAGACAAATGATGATGGTCTTTAGGCTTAAACTCAAACAGACTGCACCTGTGAAACATAAAGGCATGAGCGGCCTACAGTCATGACTTTATACAAGCCTTCCCCAACCCGATGCACCCCAAAAGTGTTGAAGATGATTGAAGAAGATCAACAGAATAGTTTCATGAGAACTTCCCATACCCCTTCCAGTGTGGAGACAAAACCTGCAAAAGTAGGGATGATGTGGCACATAGGATCTTGCACACGCAAGCCTTTTTTTCTTTTTTCTTTTGCATCATGCCATGGAGGAACAGCGCGATTGCTTGATTCTACCATGTGGACAGGTAGAGTAGCTGTCTGAGCTGCTAAAAGGTGGGAGCCATACAAGGAAATTGGTAGAGTCATTCAGCTCCTTCTGAGATGCACACAAAGCCCTCATAGGAGCACAGTTCAAACAGCTTCCGTTTCTTGCTTCGGATTTATTTTCTTTCTTTTCAGGTTATAGTTCTAATTGATGTTTGTGCAAGATCACATTACACTGAACTGCATAAGCCATCCGAACTGGGAGGCAGATAGGTCTGGATATCAGTAGCTGCCATTGGTGCATGAATGCTCTCTTTCTCCCTCACACACCTCCATCTTGCACACATACGTTGATTTGATGTTTCACTAACTATTGCAATGCAGGAAAATCTTGGGGTCATACAAGAAGTTCTGGCCTGTTGGCTGGGCATTTTGGGAACTGCAGTCCAAGACATTGAAAAGGCACCAGGCTGGGGATGGGTATGATGGATGGGTATGATATACAATTATGAATGGAGTGGTATGTTTCCTCTACTGTCCTTCAGGCATTCTTCCACATGGAATCAAGAGTTGCATGAAGCTGAGAATGGCGTTGTGCAGGTTGCCCATCTTCACCACTGCATCCCTGCCAACCCCACTTCAGAGCATCCATACGTTGGCAGAATGTCTACAATGGGGAAGTCAGTCAAACGCAAGGAGACAATCATGGTGCTCTGGAGTCCATCTGGAAGGAAAACGGCTGAAGGAAGGTTCTGTTTTTCATAACACTGGAACTTAGGACATCCTGTGTATTGGTTGGAAGTGGGTTCAGAATAAACAAAAGGAGGTAATTCATGCTGTTGAATTTATACCAGTGTAACGGTAAAGCCAATGGAGATTCCCTGCTCCCCTTGGCCAACTGGGCTAAGTACAGCCCAGAAGTCCCCCGGCACTCCTGTGCCAGCCAAACACTGGATTTAGCACACAACTACCCAAGTATAGGGAATAAAACAACTTTATTGAAAGGATAAAATATAGGGGTGGTGGGGAAATAAAACACTAGGTCTACAAAGGATAAAACAGGGTAGAACTGGGGAAGGGGTGGAGTAGTGGGATAGCAGCAGTTTACACATCAAAGCCAACCAAACACCTCCCAATCCTGGGGTCCTGATGCACCGCTTGGACCCAGAAAGCAAGACACCGAATTCTCCTCTATGCTAAACACACTCTATCTACCTTCTACGTCCTTGTTGCATGCGGGGAGTCACAACAGTCTTCAGCACTGGCAGCAGGTTGGAACCCCTGAAGAGGAACAAAGAGCTTCCCAGCTGCCTGGACTTTATCCCCCTGCCAGCAGACGAGCTGACCCATGGGAGAAAGCCTCTCTCCCAGTCCTTTGCTGCCACCCTTGTACTCCAGCTGCCAGTAGTAAGCAATTTAGTCCTGCCATCTCCGGCGTCCTTGAGTCCGCAGCTCCGATAAGCAAGGGGAGTCCATCACAAAGGGAGTAAATCACTCCCTAGACCTTGGGCCTCGAATTCCTGCTGAACTGACTCTAGGAACTTTAACACTTATTTGGTATTTGAAGTTTTAACTCTTCACTGACTTAGAAGCAACTGGTGTACCTTTATGTTACAACCATGTCTTTGGTTCATAATAGACTCTCAGAACAAGACTTGCAGAAGTGCAATTAATTCAGGTTCTTTTAATGAAGCTTTTAACCCACTGCTTTACCTAGGCTTTGGCTTCTGGATTCTTTGTGGGATTAAGATTGCCTCCATTACACATGTTTTCCCTCCAGGATTTTCTCTTTCTCTACCTCCCTATATGTTCTATTGCAGAACTACAAGGTGGTGCTCTGGCATAGCAGAACTGCAAAAATACACAAGTTTTTACTTGTGTATCCATATCATTTCACATTCAGATTTTCCTCATCCTCAGATAGCCCACAGAAATGCTTGGAAATCATGGGAGAGGACCTGAAGCATAATGACATCATGTAACGCATCTGTGAACCGCTGTGAGCAAGTGCTCAATAAATGCCATTACGTAGGGAAGCCATGCATTTTTTTGAAGGCAATATGTTGGTCAAAGAGCAGAGTTTACTTTGGAAATTCAAAGTAGGGAAATTCAAGAAGATAAGTCTGTCAGTCCCTGTCAGCTGGGGCAGCTAAAAATATAATCTGATTGCCCAACAGCAATGCATGCCAGTTGGCCACATGCTAGAAATATTACGAAGAACCCTGGGATGGTGGGCATCTAGTTAGCCAATGTTCAGCCCTGCTGAGCTTTTGAGGTGGCTGAGGAGGGAAATTCATATGCTTTTAGATTCTTTACTTTATTCAGCGGGAGTCTTCCCACTGTTGATGTTTCACTATGCTTACAATTCCTACAGACTGCTCACAAACTCGCACTATACGAAGATTAATCTCTAAGGATGCTGTCTTGGCAATGCAAATTCCACATCACCTCCAAAGATTTGATGCTCTAGAACAGGAAGAAGAGAGGTTAAAGTTTGCAGTTCCTCTGCCTTGTGGATTTTGTTGTTCTTGTTGGTTTAGGCATAAAAAATCCCCTAAAGAGGATTTAAAGTCTTCACTCCACAATATCAGAGGAGTGAAGATGTGCATCAAAATATGCATCTAACAAGCTCCTCAGATTCAGCAGCTGTCGGGTTGTAAGCAAAGCAGCAACTGGTGTCAAGCTCATTGCTGTGAGGACACACAAATCACACATGCTGGGAGAGAAAGAAGAGCTCCATTGGATCTCAACAATAAAGAGAAATTGTTCAGTATTTTTAAAACATGAAAGATGGAACAAGTCTATAGCCTCTGGCACTGTTCCTGCAGGTTTTTCTTTTTTTAATAAGTACAAAGAGTGGAAGGAGCAATGTTTCTTGTAACAATGAAATAGTTTTTCTAGTTCGCCACTTTGCAGTTGCTGTACCTTTTTCATAGATCACTGAACCCCTCATTCACCCATCTTTACCAGCTGGCAAGATTCCAAAGAAATCATTTGAAATTTTCATTTTTAGACCATGAAAAGACATAGGTGAGATGTCTCTGGCTTAATAAAGAGCAGATTGCATGCCATACAAAAATCTTAGTCCAACCCAAAGTGATGGCGAATTTTGTTTTATCATCTCTATAATCAGACAGTATCAGTGAAAGGCAGTTTTTTAAAATGATGTTTCAATATGACTAAGAGCCAAAGGTTTATAGTTTCCTCCACTCTTTTCCCAAATGCTTTAGTAAATGCAGTCTGAATTTCAGCAAGATGTCTGAAGCAAACTGTTTCTTTACAGTACCAAATTCAGCAAAGCTGAATATTTAGGGTACATTTTTTACATTCCAGAAATGAAAAACGCACGTTTATTTATAAAAGTCATTCTGTTGACTCAGTCATGAATGTGCTTTCATTCACAACTGCAGATTCAAACAAAGCAGGATTTTCTCCCACATGCTTTCCTACACCTGTCTCCTTTTCTGAAGGATCCAGGAATTTTAACTTGCTAACGGTAATGAATCTGCATGTCAGGCTCAGTGATGCAGCGAAGTAATTTTAGACTCTGAGCTTAATGGTCTAATGGGGGCCTCCTTTTAGATGGTCATCTGCATTATTTCAGTTATGAAGCACATAACTAGCACTTCTCTTCCCCGCTCTGCCCTCACCATCCCATACTTGGCGTGTGCCTCCCGATCCCTGGCTTTTTATTTTAGCAACAGAACAAACATCCTCTTTACCAAACCTGACAAAAAGAAATACATGGAGCATGTACCGTTGCACGTTTTAAACTCTCATAAATCAAAGCTGCATCTTGTCCAGAAGAATAAAACGGAGCTGCATCTGCTGCCCTGATGGAAAACACATTTACTTGGGAGTAAACCCCGCTTTATTGCAGAAAAGGATGGTGTGGACTTTCAGGTAAAAGCAATACAAGGAGCACCTGTGGCAATGTATAGGCTTGGCTAGCTATCGGCTAACGATATATTTTTGGTAGTGCTCATGCAGCCTGGGGATGGAGGCCAGGCCTGCTTGCACCTTCCCAATCAGCTGCTTGCTGGGGGGTCAAGGGTGGGGGGTGTCCCCAGGTGTATCCCTATCTGTGCCACTTTTCCGAATTGTTTGCGACCCAAAGGTCAAGCGCATGCATTTATTGCATTTCTCTACTGCTCAATGGCCCATGGTGACACTGACACCTTCTGGGCACCTGACAACGTCTCTGCTTTGGAAAAGCCCACGAGGCAGGGGAAGCAGGTGGTCTGGTGGGCCATGCTCAGTTCAGTAGCCAACAGGTGAGTACCTCTCACCTACGGGGGGGGTGACAGATTCGATGATGAATGAGGAATCTACGTGTTCTTCTTGCGCCTCACCTCCTCACAGGAAGCATATCGTGTCCTCCCGCCCTCTAAGCCCATGCACACTGTGTGAATGGCTGTGCTGGGGCCCTGTGAGTGTGGCACATGAAGCCCATGCGGAAAGGTTGCTGCTGCTTAGATCTTCGATCCTATTCTGGAAGAACAAGGCAATAGGCAGGAACTCTCACACTATCAGGATTAGGCCCAGAAAAATCCCACAGAGGCATCCGCCTCTTGAACATAGTATACCCCTTTGGAGCAAAAATATGCAAGTGTAGCAGAGTGATGCTGTGTTCACCGAGCTGCCTTGTTGTGTGATTTCCTATTGCCAACCATGCAAAAAATCTCATGGAGTGAATGGCCCCATGTTGGAAACCTTGAGTCTACTATTTGTAGCAACAACTACAGGTAATAACTACTAGAGAGTAGTAATAGTAGTAGCAAGTACTAGTACTACTAGCAGTAACAGCTAGCTTTGAAAGCATTTTCAAAAAAAGAAAGGTTCTGCATTAGATGCTTACAAACCAGAGTTGTTGAACTTCCTTCAGTTTGAGGGCTGAATTCCATCAGGTTTGGCTGGGCACTTAGGCTTAGGAGAGGCATGTCGACCTTTCAGAATGGGGAAAAATGCCCAAAAGCTGGACAATGATTCAACAATTGGTGTTCAGGGGAAAGGGGCAGGGCTCAGGTAGGTGCGTGATCATTTGGGGATCCCTGTAAGGGCTGGTTGAGACCCCAGATGAATTGAATGTGTTCCCTGGTCTTGAGGTTCTGCACCCCCACTTGTACTTTGAAGGTGGGCACATCATCAGCAGGTGGGTAGAAACATGGAAGGCGTGTGTGTTACAAAAATATTGTGAGTGACAGATCACTGAGGGAACTATATATATGAATTATGAACAGCATATATAAATCATCATCAAGACAGACCTTTCAGTTTGTCAATGATTTGTCCTCCCCATGTGACATCTTCGTATTCATGGTCCTTTTCAAGTTTCCAGTTGAAAGAGCTGGAGATGTCTGCATACAGGTGAGCACTCATCTTCTGCTTTTCTGCATATTTGGCAGGAATTTGCATTGCCCAGTGCAACCCATGGTTACCATGAAATGTGGTCTCATCCTGTCTCCAGGATTGCCTGTCCCAGTGAGGTGTCCAGTGAGGTGGGTTGTGTGATTCATGAGGAACCTGATAGCTGACCTGAACGGTGTTTGCAGCCAAACAGTGTATTGTAAACATACTTTTATTCTGCGGAAAAAACAGCAGCAGGCTCACGATTTGGAATGTGCTTCAAATTGTTGATCCAAACCAGTTTCTTGCTGAAAATCTCCCACCCACACCTGTTTGCCCCCAAATAGTGCGGTTTACTACAAACAGCACCTTCTGGAGCAAATTCCAGGCAGGGAGGGAGGCTTTTTAGAGGTCCCCTAACTTGTACAGGACCCTAAGTATTTTGGGAACATATTCTAGATCTATCTAAAACACTGTTTGCTTCAAAACAGAAGTGGCCATTTGACAAAGTTTTTTAAAAGTCTGCCTGCTTTCTTTTGCTTTGTTTTAATTGATATTGAAATGACACCCAAGAAAAAGAGTTCTCTGTCTGGTTTGCAAATAAACATTTCGAACCATAACATACAAAACTGTAATGTGAAAATAAAAAGTGAAACAGAATGAAACTATTGTTTATCATACTGTGCCCTTCGTCCTTTATTCTAATGCATTCTCCATACCAATACTTTTCAGGTCATTTCTCACAGTGTGCATTGCATTCACTTACACATTGATAGGATAATAATAAATTGATTTTCTTATTATTTGAAATGTGCAAAACCTTTCCAAACAATTGAAATGTGCAAAACCTTTCCAAACAATAAGCCGAAACGATGAGAATGAGGAAGGCTAACTATTTTTTCCTTCCTCCTCTGTCCATGTCAAAACCTTGCCTATGTGTGCAATGATTTAAAATGTTGCAACTTTTCTGCAAAAACGCAGAGGAGGCCAAAACCACCCGTTCTATTCGCTAGGTTGTCCCCACACCTTTCACCTCCTTGTCTTTCACCTGGGAAACATTTTGCTTCCTTCATGAGCCAAACCCACAAAATAATCCCAAATGAGCTATAGGGAATGAACACACACACACACACACCCCCCCTGAAAAGATTTATTGAAACAAATGTGGCATGAATGTGCACATGGTTCCAATTTCCTGAGGCATGCCGAGGCTTTCAGCCAGCCTCACTCAGCAGCCACCCCGGTGCTGGGCGCCTTCGCCGACAGAGGCAGGGTAGCGTTGCGCTAAAATAACACTGCGGTGGAAGAGAGTCTTGACCTGCATACTCTGCGTAATAAAATCTATTCCGCTGTGCTCCTAATTTCATCAAGTTAGACAAGTCAACACCAGACATTAATGAGGAAAGGTTTCCAATTAGACACAGTCTGAGCCTGACCCAGCTTCTCAGTAACCTTCAATTGTCAGCAATAAAAAGGACAGTTCAATATGATATGGATCATTCATTCTGAATCTCCACAACTCATTTATGACAAACACAACTAGTGGACCATACGGAACTGCTGAATTGTTTTTCATTATGCTGGCACATTGGCTGGAGACGACTCTGCTAATGATCTTTAGTGGCTTTTCTGCACAGAGAACAGCTAATGAGCGAGACGGGCTGGCGGGTGGAGCTAAATGGTCGTCTGGATTGACAAGTGGCGGCGCCAGGCACAGGATGAGGCCAAGGAGATGCTGTGATTTCTAGCAACTCGTTTGGACGAAGAGACAGTCTGCATGTCTGTGCCATTGCACAAATACGACATTGCTGCTGGGTGGACTTCTGTTCCGTGACACAGCCGGCCATACCCTTTTCCAAGACACTCCATTTAATTCTCTTCCCCCCTTTTCTGCTCTTCCTCCTTCAGCGTTTTGTGGCCACTGACCATGCTCACTGAACGACTCTGAGCTCTTTTTGTCCTCCTCAGATCAGTCTTCTCTAACTCAATGTTTTTGATTTCGGTTCCCATCAGTCCCAGCTAGCATAGACAGTACTTGTTGGGAGCTAGGCTTCCCCCTTTGCCCTTTCAAAACAAGAGACTGTTTTTTGAATAAATGCTCTTTATTCTCCAGTGCACTGCCAGCATAGCATAATGAGCAAAGAAAGAGTCTCTGAGCATGAACAGAGTGGTTTGTTGATTAGAAACAACTTCTGAGAACCCTCCTTTCGCGTACGTCTCGGCCCCAGCCCTCAGGATGGGGGCAGGTCCCCTCTGGAAATGGGCCATCCTCTTAGCTGTCAAGAATCACACCAGACTAGTTTGGCTCCTCTTCCACATCCCCTCCCAGCTGCGGCCGACTGAACACCTGGAGAAGGCAGCCTTGAGGTAAGACCCCCAACCTTTCCACCTTGAAATACAGAGGCAACTCCCACCCCCACAGAGTCTGAGTCTCCCAGGCCTTGAAATGCGGGCCAAGAACAGCTGCTTATTTCATTCCCAACAACATTCTGGAAGTCCGAATGTTGTACTAGAAAACATCTGGAAGGAAGCCTGTCTTAGGTTTTTCCTTTTCTCCTAAAAGATTTGTCTACTTCTGCAAACCTTGGGATTCTTCTGAGCATGCCGGTTGTGTTGTACTGGACTATATGACAGAGCTGCAATATATATCCACATATTTATATAGATATATATCAAAGTATGTGTATGTTGCACCTCACATTTTTTTTCACTTTAATTATTAGGGATAGACCCATGACAAAAATTGGCACACAGGCAAAGGAGATGGCGCTGCCTTCATTTAACCTCTTTCTAGTTGTATCTATGCTTTTTCACTCCGAGTACCCTGGAAAGCCAGTGTGGTGTAGTGGTTAAGAGCATGAGATTGGGATTCAGGTGATCTGGGTTCTAGTCTCTGCTCAGCCACGGAGCCAACTGGGTGACGTTGGGCTGGTCACGGTCTCTAAGTCCAACCCACCTCACAGGGTTGCTATTGTGGGGATAAGATTGAGAGGAGGAGGAGGAGGAGGAGGAGGAGGAGGAGGAGGAGGAGGAGAGCTGCTTTGAGTTCTTTAAAAGAATAATGCAGTATATAAATCTAATCAATAAATAGACCACATAGACTGCAAACAGGAGAAAGTAAGTTCTGTTTACAAATACACATATGTGCATTTGTGTGAGTAAATTGTGCAAATGAGTATTTGCGCAAATTAAGTCCAAAATATGAAATTACTTGGCTGGTCTGTGGAATCCACACGTGTAAAAAGGCAGCCCACCGTGGAATATAAGCCCAGATCCACAGAAATCCAAACTCATTTGAATCCATGGTGGGTTCCTTTGACAGGTCCCAACACTTCAGCCCTGTTAGATTTGGCTGTGCTTTGGCAATGCACCTGCATTTCCCTGTGTGTTGAGCAGGGTTAACAGCAGCAGTGGCATTGATTGACGGCTTTCTTGCGGCCTGCACATGGGATGGTTAATCCAGCTTGGTGAGAAACTCGATCGCTCCTTCCATGAGCTCATGAACTACAGGCACGTTCCGTTTTATTCTGGCATCAGAACAATCCTACCAGATGCACTGATGCCGCTAAGGAATTGAGATCTTGATTCTGTTTCTGTTCACATAAAATGCCTAGTGTAAAATAAATATTGGGGATGAGAGTGCTTAGAGAAGAGATATATCTAAAGAAAATTCTGTCGGACTAGCACAAATTGCAACTTAAAAGCTTCCCATTACCCAGATCCCAAATGTCCTTAACAAGAGAAAGCCAGAAAGACCAAAACAGACCTTTTCAGCGGTGAATGAGTTGAATACAAATGAGAAAGTGAGAACTATTTGCAGCCATGCTGAGCTAGTCTATACATGCAGACTCCAAGAGCAATGGTAAGAATTCCCTGGGTGCTGGTGTGTGTCTGGGGGAGCATTATTTTTGTTGCTGTTATAGGAAACCCATTGTTAGTGTATTTGACATAAAAGAAAATGGGTGCATGTCTTTTATACACTGGATTTTAAAGCATACACAGACATCCTATGATTCAATTTTTGCCACATTTACCTTCATCAGCTATGAGATTAACACTCCTAGTGGGAGTTAATCCCACTGGGATTGACTCAGTAAGCATGCAGAGGAGTGGGTTGTAACAGGGCAATCCTAGTGTTAATCTGGAGGCCTCCTAGGTTGGGGTACTCTGTTGGGAGTGAGAAAGATGGCTGCTTTGAGTGCACGTACTCCAGGACTGCTGGCTGGTCTCCAGAAGACTCAGAAGAAGATGGGGAAGAGGTGCAGGAAGGCACCCGAGCATGTGGGCCACCCTGAGAATTTCAAATAAATGGAGGCACCTATCTCAAGGCCAGCAGCCCCAGGTGGGCCGGCAGACTCTGAATAACCAAGGGGTATTGTTGGTGGGAGAGGGCTTGGAGTAGGAGAGTTTCTCAGATGAGGTGGCCCCGGCTCTTGACTGCATGATGCATTGTCAGCAGAGGGGGATGGTCCAGTTAGAGGATCAATGCGCATAGAGGTGGTGTGCTCATTTTCAGAAGACCCCTCCCAAAGTGATGTGGCCCAGGCATGCTCATATGCAGGGTTCCTGGAGGTGAATACTAGATTGAGGAATCTAGTATTCTGGGTGCTTGAGTGCTTTGGGTAATAAAGAGTGCTTTGCAAGAAAAGGTCTGTGGCTTTGAATGCACGAAGGAGGAATCCCAGCTCCCGACACACTCAGAGACTTCCTAAGCCCCCAGTGGGTTTCTGCCACTCTTCTTGCATGCAACCAATATGGGAGAGACATCCAAATGGTCCTCCCTTTGCAAGGTATGGTGGAGGCATGGTCTGCACACTGCATATCCACAGAACCTTTCCTGGCTAGCCCGTGCCACACACCCCAGTGCGCCAGAGCTTGGGGAGTAAGGCTGGGTGGAACCTGTGGGTAGGAACGCGGTCGTTTCCCTTGCAAGGGCAGATCCCCTCTCTCTTGTAGCTCCTGGGATATCACTGAGGAACCATAGGACCACAGTCTATCTGGGTTTTGCTATGGGGCTTGTGGATAGATACAAATATTCAAGTCTGGGTGTCAGTGTATGCATGCCTGTTGAAGGATAAGTTTTGCATTATAAAAATAATTATTCAGATCCCTGTAGAATTGATTAATTGATTAAAGGTATTGTTGTGGTGTAGGTGTTTCTTCCTTTTTCTTTGATAGCCTTTCCTCTACAATAGGAAGCTGATAAAAGTGTCCAACCTCTTACCGTTCGACAAAAAGCACATAATTGGTTCTGGGACTTCTCATTACATCAGTGCTTTAAGGGGAGATGCAGATCAGAGATACTGACTTGCTTCATACTTAACCCCTAAACCAAGAGTTGGTCCATGAATGTACCTTCATTGTTGGCATTTGAGTGCTAAGATCCGCCTGGTTCTCTGTGCATCTGATCAGTGCCAGGTCCAAGTGATGGAGAGCAAGACAAATCAGCAATTCCTCCCAATGCAGAGATGTAACTAGCAGAGTCCCATGGAGCTCTGTATTAGGACCAAGGCTTTTTGATCTATTCATAAATGACCTGGAATTAGGAGTAAGCAGTGAAGTGGCCTGGTTTGCTGATGCCACTGAACTTTTTAGGGTGGTTGAAACCAAGAGGGATTGTGAGGAACTCCAATGGGATCTCCCCAAGCTGGGAGAAAGGGCACTGAAGTGGCAAATGCAGGTCAGCGTAAGCACGTGTAAAGTAACTCCCACTGGGACAAAAGCTCCCAAACTCAAGCATAGCTGATGAGCTCTGAGCTAGCAGTGATGGAGCAAGAAAGGGATCTTGGGGCAGTCATGGATGGCTTGAGGAAAATGCTGCCCAGTGCTCAGCTGCTGTGAAAACAGCAAACTTTTGATCTGGGAGCTGGAACAATTCCCCTGAAAGAAGTGACCACAACAACTGGGACTGTTTCGCTTAGAAAAAAGCCATGCTAGAGGACTTTACCCAACTTCATGGATCACTGCCTTGCCGTGGTGAGGGGGCTTGCTTAGCATAAGCTATGAAGCTATGAGCTACGCCATGCAGGGCCACCCAAGACAGTTGGGTCATAGCAGAGAGCTCTGACAAAAGGTGATCCGCTGGAGAAGGAAATGGCAACCCGCTCCAGTATCCTTGCCATGGAAACCCATGGACAGTACCAAAAGGCAAAGAGCTATGACGCCGGAAGATGAGCCCCTCGGGTCGGAAGGTGTCCAATATGCTACTGGGAAGAGTGGAGGGCTAGTACTAGTAGCGCCAGAAAGAATGAAGCGACTGGGTCAAAGCCGAAAGGACACTCAGTTGCTGATGTATCTGGTGGTGAAAGGAAAGTCCGATGCTGCAAAGATCTATACTCCATAGGAACCTGGAATGTAGGATCCATGAATCAAGGCAAGCTGGATGTGGTCAAACATGAGAAGACAAAAGGAGAAGGGGACGGCAGAGGATGGAGTCACTGGGGCAGTGGGTGTGGGCTTGGGTGGACGCCAAGGGATGGTGGAAGACAGGAGAGCCTGGAGGAATGTTGTCCATGGGGTCGCGATGGGTTGGGCATGACTTTGCGACTAAACAGGCAGCAAGAGGTGTTTAAAAAATACATATTGTGGGGAATGTGGAATGGGAGGATTTTTCTCCCTCTCTCATAACATTCAAACCCAAGATCATCCCATTAAGCTGACTGGGGGAAGGTTTAGGACAGATAAAAGGAAGTACTTCTTCACACACAGTTCAAATATGTAATTTGCTGCCATGGGAAGTGGTGATGGCCACCAGTTTGGTTGGTTTTAAAAGGTATTGGGCAGATTCAGGGAGCAGGAGGCAATCAGTATCTACCTGCCTTGCTGGCTCAGTGTCACCTCCTTTCCCAGAGGTGGCCTGCTTGCACACACCACTTGCTGAGGAGCTTGGGCAGGCAGAGGTCTTCTGCATGAGCTATCCTGGGCCAGCTGATTTGCCACTGTGTGTACATAGTGCTGGACAAGACGGGCCCTTGGTCTGATCGAGCACAGCCTTTCTTAAGCCCTTATGTTCCAAGGCAGCCTCAGCGAGCCCACTGCTCAGTGTGCCTGTCTTCTCACCCCGCTGGTCATCAGCCGCTACTGCTCGTTATCCCCTTCCTTGCCACTTGCTCGGTTGACAAGCAGAGGGACGGTAGGGTTGGGATGAATCCTTTCAGAACCTGCCCCTCCTGACTCCACGGACTTCTTGGGCTTGCCCGGTCCTGCAAAGTGAACTGAGCCCAGAGGAAGTCCACAAATGCTTGCAGGCCCCTGCTTGCTCAGCTGGCAAGCTTCCCCAGCCACCACTCCCAGCGATCAAACTTCTCCCCCACTTGGTGTGGTGCTGGTGAGCATGGAAGAAAGAGGCTGCTTTGCACAGCACCTGGGGCTCAACGCCTGGCAAGCAACCCACAGGCAGTGGCACGCTTGCCAGGAACTTGGACTCCAGGCTGCTGTAAAGGGGATCTGGAAGGTTTCCTGCACAAAACACATCCCCAGTGTAGATGGAAGCACATGCTGTCCCTCCTTCTCACCGCCGCCGTCTGCCAAAGGGATGGGCATGTGAAGCTTGCAATGGTGAAGAGAAGGCAAAGCTTTCAGTGATGAGGAAAGGAAAGGAAGCAATTCCATGGGGAGCAATTCAGTGGGGCCCTTCTAGGGGTGGGCCCAACCAGTGCCCCTTGGTGCCAGCCTTGCCTTCGATAGCCTTTAGATGGTTTAGTTTCTTCCCAAGTATTTAGATGTTTGCTTTGCTTTTTACTGTTGCTTCTCTTCTATTTTACTTTGGGTATTATTAATTCTATCATTCTCCATCTGATTTCACTGCATTATTGCAAGCTGCCTTGGATTTCACATGTCAGAAAATGTGGTCTAAATATTGAAAGGAAGATGGAGAGCTGGAGCATCATTTAGCCTGGAATGTGGTTGCCCGTGGGACACTTTCATAACAGGAGGTGCTTTCAAAGAAGCTGCACCATGATTTTGCTTTGAGAATGAAGGAATTGCGATATGATTCAGTTTATTTAAAATCTCCTAGATAATTGCTTGTATGCTACCTTACTCAAATCATCTTGGCTCTGATAAAGTGATAAAAATATGACTTTGACCTTTTCAGCACGAGTTTCAGCAAGGTAAACAACATCACAGGCTGGGTACAGTTTCGAGAATGAGCTCAACCTCTCCAAACCTCAGCGGTCTGGATTGCAAGATGGAAATTCTGAGGGCTGAGGCATTTTCTGTGAGGTTGCCAGTGACACGATATGTCAAACCAAAATGGTTTTCACAGGAAAAATATTTGCAGGAAATGTTCCTGCACACACAGAGATGGAGCCTTGATGGCGTGTTCTTAGCAAGGTTACTGCAAACCTCATGCAAAACACGGCGGGTTGGCATTCTCTGTGTGTGCCTCTGGGTGGAGATTGCGCAGCTCACCTTGATGCCTCCACGCTGCTCTTGGACAGGAGAGCAGTGACCGTGTGCCTGTCTATGGGGAGCGAGCACACCCAGGAAGCCCACTGGCTATGTCTCCTGTGCTGCTCTCCAACTTCCAGAGAGAGATGAACAGGACATGGCAATGTGTTGAGCTCCCGGAGTGTCTGTGTGCAGGAGGTCGTGGACATCTAAGTACACAAGCACTGGTGGAGAAGTGTGTCCCATGGATTGGAGTATGCAGCCATGGATATGCTCAAGATATGGATATGCTAGGTCTACTAATCTACCACTGAGCTTTAAGATGTGGTATATATTAATACACTTAATGGGGCTGCGCCCACTGAACCGCTCAGCATCAGAAGGAAACCACAGTCACAAACCGCAACAGGTGGATTCAGGACAGCAGGTCCTGGAACAGCACATGCTCCCAGGAAAGGCACATTTGTGAAATGGCAGCGAGCCCAGAGAAGGGAGAGCACTGAAGAGCATCTTTCTTTCTGGAGCATAACATTGGAGACACACTGGCCTTTCTGAAGGCAGAAAGGAAAATGCACAAGAAAGGGACTGTTTCAAGCAGCTTAAAAGAAAAGGTCTGACACTCTGCAAACATTTGTGCACCTGCCCCTGCCCTGCACATTTCGAGTTATAGGATTACGAGAACAATCCTGGCTCTGGCTCTGTAGATAGAGAACTCTGATACCCTGTGCTCTGTCAGCTACATTTATGGCCTCCCTCTTTTTCCTCCTCTTTTATTTTATTTGGAGCTGGTTGGACCTCTGAGCCTGCCCTGCTCCCTCATCTCCTCAGCCAGGAGATAGAGAAAGGCTTGTGGATGGGGCATTTTCAGATTCCCTTCATTCCTCCCCTGCTCTGGCCACAAATGCCTTTAACCTTCCCTGACTCCTGGCAGCAATGTTTTGAATCCTCGGAAGGGAAGGCCCACAGTGCTTTCTGGCTGCTGGGGCAGATGGACGGTCAGGGATTCCCCAGTCAGACGTCTTCTCTCAAGGCTGTAGGAGTAGCCATGTCCACAGCCGCAGAAGGGGAAGCCTGCCATAGCTGCGGGTCCCAAGGAACCCCTTCCAGGGCCACTGAAGCTTGCTGTTGGTGAGAGGGTCACATGTCCTACTAACAAACCTGGCCCATGGCCCACCAGCTGTGCATGGCGCTGCTCAGGTACAGCAGCTCTTACTTTTGTAGCTCTCTACAACACTGCAAAATGGAAATGGATAAGCACTTGCCTGGCCACAAGAAATGGAAGGTAGATGCGTTCAGCCCAGGGGTCCCTGGCTGGGCAGGCACGACTTCCTGCAGCACTGCTGATGGGTAACAACAGTGGATTGATCTGATCTAGGCAAAACCCAGACGAGTTTGGGACTGTGCTACAGGGGAAGTAGCATGCTCTGTGGTCAGGCAGGAAAAGGAAGGCAAGAACAGAGTGTTGGGATGAGAAGTTTAGAGACAACTATAGGCTGGGTCTAGATTAACATTTTTTTCTTTGCCATCTTTACTTTTTCAAGTGGAGTGTGACAAGGAGCAGATGAGGGCTGGAAAAGGTGACACAACCTTTGCTTTTTATCTCTGGCTGAGCGAGAGTGATTGAGAAAGAGTGGCTGAGATGTTTTCTTTCTGTCTTTCCTCCATTTGATTAGATAATGAGGCATCCACAAGGCAACCTACAAATGGAAATGAAAATCTTGGTGTGGTGGAACATTTTTATACCATCCGTCTAGAGTATGCAATTGCTGCCTAATTATTGTTTCGGAGAGTAAATCTATGGTATATAGAAGACAGCACACAAGTCAGCCTTTATTGTGAAATCCAAGATACAAATACAGTATTGTCTACATATGAGAATCAATTTGCATAATTTCCTTTACAGGGAATAATCAAACAATGTTATTGTTTTTGGGGGGTTGTTTTTCTTTTTATTATTCGCTTTCCTTTAACTTATTTTGTTTCTTTTTGGAACACTCAGTATGGTGAAATATAAAGACAACCACCTGTAAACTTTCCACTTCAATTAAATCTTTGTTTGCTTCAGTCGCACTGGATCTTTGTGGCCCCTTTAGATGGACAGGAGTCCAAGTCTTCTGAATACTGTGAAGTCTGAAAAGGAATTCCTTTTTCATTGGTCAAAACTGAGCAAAGTCCCCAGTGATCATGACTAGGACCTGATACAGGCCTGCATGAAAAGAAGCCTCTAGAAGCTTCTGCTCTGACTTTGTTAGGAAATGGTGATTTGACCTGTTTCTTTGCCCTTCTATGACAGGAAAATCTGTAATGGCTTAATGGGTAAGATAATTTCCCTTTCAAGTAATTCCACGTAATTCTAGCAAGTTATTGGTGTTAACATAAATCTGGATTCTGGACTTACTCTCTTGTCTCTTCTAGGCCACTAGGTACCGATTAGTTAGTATATGTAATATGTGCAATAAATTGTTCTAAAAAGGTTGTAATAATGAACAATGGCTTCTGCCATCTTTGGCCCAGAGGAAAAAGGCTTCATATTCCAATATAAGTTCCATTAACCAGCTAGTTCTTGGGTTTTTTCACACTCTTTATAGCAATCTTTATATCTCCTCTTCTCTCTTTTTCTCTTCCCGCACCCCCAATAAGACAGTTTCTGCAGGAATCAGATCTGAGCCCACGAACAGATGCTCCCAGTTGTTTTCCACTGACTGTCTGGAATGCATAGTGGGAAAGGGCACGTTGGGCCGATGTGCGTGCTCACTTGCGTGCACACACACAGGCACACGCATGCATCCTTCTGGAGTGATGTAATACCCTAGCTAATGAAGTAATTGCCAGCTGGGCTTTTTTTAAAAGGCAGCTTGCTGAATTAGGCAAAATATTTCCTCCAGATCCCTTCTCCCCCAGTACAGTTGCTGGATGGCCTTATTTAGTATTTCCAGCGGCACAGCAGATGTAGATCATAAGTGGAAGATGGCTTAGTTATTCGAGCTCAAAGGAGCTGTGGTCAAACATTTCAGGAGACCCAGAGAAGCTTTAGAATAACTGGATTTCTTTTCTGGTGGGCAAAGGGGAATTGAGCACAGATGATAAATCAAAACGATCCCCCCTCTCCTGGCAAGATGGTAGTGTAATAAGAATCATACTGAAATGGCTGTATTGCAGGCTTCACTGGGACTCGGTGTACCAGTTCATTCCAGACTTGGCATTATTTATTATAAAATTCAGTTACTGCCCAAACCAGGACCAGCATCAGAGATAGGCACGGAGCGTGCCTGTCCAGGGGTTCGATCCCAGTGGGGCCCATTGACCAGAACCTTCTGGACTTGCTCCTTCTCTTCACCATCACTGCTTGGTGAGGAAGAGCTGTAGATTTCAATGCCTACATCTTGAGCAGATGGGATCAATGATGCAACCATGAAAGCTGGTGACAATGGCAGTGGGAAGTTAGACTCACTGAGGAAGGGGAAAGCTTGCCCTCCAAACCCTCAAGAACTGGCCCAACTGCTGTTGTAGCAATAAATCCCAGTGCTATTTTCCTGCTGCTAATTCTCCGTGGGTTATAGTTGTGTAAAGTCAGTAATGAGAGTTATGGGTTATAGATAGAGTAAATCTAGTAATTGGAGTTATCTAAAGCTGCATAAAAATTTGTCCATCTTACTATGAATGCATAGCACTGATTAGTACTGGAAAATAAATTATAGTAATTGATGGTAATTAAATACCATTTTATCTCATGTATAGAGCTTTTTATGTATATACACATTATCTTTCACTTTAAATAGTGCTACTTCGTTGACTTGGCCATTAAAATTACTGGAAATGTGGCAATTACTCAGTGGATATTAAGTAATTTTGTAGTGTTGTAATTTTAAGATTCTAGTGGTTTTAAGGCTTTTTATTTTGCAATATTTTACTGACTGTACTTGCATATTGCAACACGCTGCAGACTGCCTTTTTAAACTAAGAAATGCAGGGCACGAGGACTTAAATAAACTCTGTAAGATTTGGGACCTTAAATGCGTGACAAGCGATTTATTATAAGTTGTATTAGAAGATGAACAACTTTTTCTAAGATTCTGACATCTCCGAATAAATGTTTGACTTTTGACTTCAGTAAAACTGGACTAAGCAACTGTGAGGGAAACTATACCCCTTTCCATTTTGCAGGTAGCGCTGTGGCAATATTCATGCAAACGCTTTTAACCGTTGTTGGGAAACTTGCTAATGAACACACTGCAGTTTTCACTGCATTGAAAACATGATCTTGTGCTATACACAAATGCAGTTGCTGGAGTAGTAAGAAGAAAGGGAAAGGGGTGTGCACAGGGAAATGGTCCTTTTAAAAAAGAGAGTCCTGGCACTCCCTATTAATTAGCTCTGTGCAAGTACAAAAAAGAGCCAAGCAACAGTTCTTTCAAAGGGGAAAATTGAGAGATTGTCCTCATGGGGAGGGGAATCATGGAGAAGAGAAAGGGGAGTGTGGAGAAGAGAGGGAGGCTGTGGTGGTATTTATTGCTGTTGTCTCCTGCCCCATGGGGTGAGGCTAGTGGGATCCAGATCCTGTGCCCCTCCACTAAAAGCAATTCCCAAGAAAATGTGCCTCATTCCCCCTTTCTGACTTTGCAATAGTAAGCACACAGAAGTCAATGTGATTTACCCTGGACAAAGCACCATCAGAGATAATGTGATTTTCTTCCGTGTAGCTATTCAGGGCAGAAAGGAGGGGGAAGCAGCACTGCATTTGCTCCCCAGTTCACCGGACAAGTCAGAAGGAGAGAGAAAGTGATGAGAGAGGAGCCCTCAGTCCTCGCAGGGGGTGAGGGGGGTGGCAAAAGCTGACCAGGCTAATTTCCTCCTTGCTCTGGTGTGTGGAGGCTGACAGGATGCTCCCTCTTGCGCACCACGTCCCCCCAGCCACCAACTCAGTCCAGCAACTTCTTTCCCTCCGTCCCCCAGAACAGTAACACAAGTTTAGCATACACTGCAATTTGCGCCTCGGAAAAAACTGCAACCTTTTAACAAGTCATGATATTACTGACCTGAAGCTGCCTGGGATAGAATGGCAGAAAGAGCACAAGGAAGAAGGTTTGGGGTGGGTGTCATGCGACTCGCGGGTGGGTCAGGCACTAGGACGCCTGTAAAAGTGGGCTGCCTCAAAATGACACTTGCGGTTTCTTGACCTGAGGTGTTTTATTTATTTATTAGTTTTATATCCCACTTTCCCCCCAATGAACTCAAAGCAGCTTACATTATTCTGAAGCCAGCTGAAGCCAGGGGTCAGACTGGATGACCCAGGAGGTCCCTTCTGACTTGCTCTGTTTCTGTTTCTATTCTCCTTCTCCTGCTCTCAATCTTGTCCCCACAACAACTCCTCTGTGAGGTAGGTGGGGCTGAGAATCTGTGACTGGCCCACAGTCACCCAGTGGACCCCACGGCTGAGCAGGGACTAGAACCCAGATCGTCTGAGTCCCAGTCCCAGGCTCTTAACCACTACACCACATTGGCTCTCCTTGGGTGCTCACTCATCCCACACTCATGTTCCTCAATGCTCAGGAACTCTCCCATGCTTTCCAAGTATTTACACACACACACACACACACACACACACACACACCCGCCCCAAGGAAAATGGAGTATTATATTTCCAATGTGGAACAAACAGAATCGAGTGGCTCATGAATACTCATTATTCTGCTACACTGCAGCTAAATCACGGTGTTATCTGGTGGCTGTGTAACAAAACATTCAGAAAGGCAGAGAAGTGTGTGTGGATGGGGATTGGAGCTGAAAAAAAACCACATGTAAAGGAGCCAAGCTTAACTTCACAAAGCAGAAGCCTTGGTAAAGTGGGTTAAAAGCTTCAAGTTGAGAAGCCCTTAAGAAAAAAGTGAGGTTTCAGAAATGTCATTTAATAAGAATGTTATGATAGTGCTTTCTCTGTGAAACTATAGAACTGAAACCAAAGGAAATGTAATCAGACTTTGGTTGTGTAAGAGTTCTGGTATGTTAACCAATGTACACTCCATTGTTATTATTAAATAAACAGTTAATAAGGCCTCCCTTCAGCCAAACTCTGGCAAAAAAAAAAAGAAAGAAAGGAAGGCAAGCAAGCCACTTTGGATTTTGTTGTCTCAAATCCCAGAAGACACAGAACTTAACAAACATCTTGAGAAATTCAAAGAGCATGGCCACTCCATAACCATGTAACCCTTCACACGGGGAACAGTTTTAATAAAATTCCTTTTTATAAAACTGCAACCATATGCAAATCAAACTGTAAAAAAGGAGTAACTTTGCTGAATACGTGAAGAAGGAAAGAACAAGGTGAGGCAATGATACTGTATGTCAGCCTCTTGATTATGTATTATTAGGAAGACGATGACCTCTCAGTTTTCTAGGAATCTAATTTTGGTAAAAGCCAGCCCCTTCCATGGAAGCTCACTTGCCATTTTGCCCACTCCTCCACTTCTGGTATTAGTGGTCCAGCCATGAAAAGGGAAATGTCTTACTCACTGTTGTAACAAGTCTACCATGGAGCTGCTAGGGGAAATCAACCCAAGGAGTGTGCTGGATGTTATCTGTATGCTGATGGCACCCAGATCTGCTTCTCCTTACCATCTGCTGCTGCTTCTTCTAGCAACAGCGTCTCCTCTCTGAATGCCTGCCTGATGCTGGGAACGGGCTGGATAAGAAAAAACAAATCGAAGCTGAATTCAGACAAAATGGAGGAGCTTGCTGTTAAGGGTCCAAATCCAGGACTGGAGGCATGTCAACCACTAGTTTATGGAGGATTGTTTCAGGAGGCGGTGCTGATGGACTTCTGGTCAGCGCTCAGTGCCATGTCCATCGGCAGGCGGAATCCTGCCATGTCTGAACTTGACCATTAGGTTGGCTTTCCTCTACATCGGGGGTGCGCAACACAGGGCCTGTGCAGGCCACACGGACAACACATGTTGAGCGGCCTGTGTGCTTCCTGTACAGCAGCACTGAACTCCTTACCCCCTTCTGCCACTGCCCATCAGGTTCACTGCTCCTGTGCCACTAACACTGGGACAGCAGTGGTGATGCTGGCCAGGTTACTGGGAAGAGAAGCAAGCATGTCTCCTCCTCTTGGTGACCTCGCCTGAGTGATCACAATTTTTCTGCTGCTCCTAGTAATGGAAAAGATATTGCTGAGTATCGCTGCAGCACTGGGCTGGCATTCCTGAACCCCCCGTGGCCTCACCTGATAATTTTTTGCTGCTGCTGCTAATAGAATAGCAACAGCGATAGCAATTGAGATTGTTGGGAGTTGGGAAAGCCCTTCCTCTCATTCCATCTCTACTATTAGTTACTGACCTACAGCTGGCCAAACTCTTATTTATTTAGTTTTTGGGTTTTTATCCTGCCCCATCAGCTAACAAGGCTCCCTGAGCAGGTTTCAAAGTTTAAAATATACAATTAAAATGCTATTTTATGTTATAAAATAATGATTAATCTGACCATACAATTCAACAAACCAACAATCCAAAGCTAACCACATTATAAAACTTCGCAGATTCACAGTTTCTCCACAAGGACAGCATACAAGACAGAACAGCAAATTGCAAACCAGATATAAGATATTTAAAGCATTACTATCAACCTGGCAGTTAAAGTATCAGGAAAATAAGAAGGTCTTTGCTTGGCACCAAAAAGAGTACAAAGAGGCCACCAGGCGAACCCTTCTGGATAGCTGTTTCCAGAGCTGGGGTGCCACTGCTGAGAAGGCCCTTCTCCTTGTAGCCACCCTCCTTATTTTCTAAGAAGGGGGCTCCTTGAGAAGGACCTCTGACGATGATCAAAGAGGCTGGGGAGCCTTTTGGACTTAATTTTTTCTTCTGTCCCTTGACTTTTGTACCACCGCCCCTGATGTTGGATTCTGCAGAAGTGAAAACCTGGACAATTTTATGAAGGTTTGGATGGTCCTAATAAAGGTATTGCCCGATGATGGAACTGGAATTTTTTCCCTCATGGACAAGGATATTTCTTTGTGTCTTGTTTCTACATGTACAAAACCTGCAATCACAAACAAAATCTGCAGTTTCAGAGAGGAAAAAAAATATTCCCCTGAAAATGTTCCTGCATTTCCAAACTCAAGTCATGCAAATGCTGCATTAGGGATGTGTGACACTTGAAAACCTGTTCCATGTGGGTTTAATGGACTTTTGACATACTTCCAACCAGACAGCTGAAATGAGCTGAGTGGCATAATTTGTAGAAATTCCACGGGTCAGAGCTGACTTATTAGATGCAAGTAATTGTTCCTGTTCTTGTTAGAATTCTAGAATAGTAGAGTTGGCCCAGAGGCCCACTACGTCCAACCCCTGCTCAGTGCAGGACTCCAAGTTAACTAATCCCTCTCAGATGGCTTCCCTCTGTTGTTTGTGTTGTAGCATTTAATATGAGAAGTATGGAAGTTTCCCCCTTCCCTTGCACAGACACACACACAATTTTCAGACAGTTAATTTCAGATTTGTGCAAAATTTGGGTTCACGGCCTGCAATTTGTCAAGTCTGTGCAGCCTGCAATGTGGTGCCCTAAATTTGGCACAAATTCTCCCATTTCAAAAAAGTATGATCTGTTTTAAAAAGGAAGTCTGCATGCTTGCTCACCTTGCAGCAGATTAGTTTGCCCCAGTGCAGGGTTGATAGAAAAGAATTTGTGTGCTGAGTCAAGAAAATCTTTTTAATTTTCACCCCCACTGGACTCCTCACACATTGCTGGTTGATTATGTTGATGTAAAACGTGAATGTATGTGACATAAAATGAGTCATACAGGCTGCTGTGGAAGCCTAAACCCTTAGCAGGCATACTTCATTCTCCTCCCACTGCGAAAGAGACTCTCAGCAGACTCCACTTTTAGAATGTTCACCAAGATGGACATCGTCATTCTAGGAGGATTCGTGTGAAATTGTCAATGTTATGATAAGAATGCTGATCCTGTAACAGATCCAGAATGCCATTATGAAAACTGCTGTTCCGTGTTTATACATCTGCTCCTTGCCCACTTGTTCTCAATGTTTGTTTTTATATCTCTCCTCCCAAATAAAGCTTAATTGGTGTTCATGATGCCTGTGAGAAAAAGCTGGACTTGCATATTCTTCTGTTTCAGTGCTGTCAGTTCCCAGGATCGTCCATCATTCTGTGTAGGCTTCCAAATAGCATGGGCTATGCATCTAAACAACAACGCGTGTGCAGACACACAAGATCACGGTACCTCTCTCTTGTAGTGGTGCACGCCGTGTATGCAAATTGAAAGCATCCCCGGAAAAGTGTCTGTTGATGCCGCACCCATGAGGATAAAAGAACCAGAGAGGCAGCTGAAAACACAGAAGGACCAAATGTCGCATGCGGTTTTCTTGCTGAAGAGCATCCACCCAGCATGAAGGGTACAGCAGCCAGTCCTGCCCAGATGACCTGTTATTACCAACCCTTGCCCCACCTTGTCCATCTTCCCTCTGTGCAGGCACCTGTTTCCTCTTGATTGCTATACACAGCTGGATGCCCAACGCAGGATGCTGCTGGGGGGAGTAACGGCAGGTGAACTCCCTGCCACTCTTCAGTGAGGAAAGCTTGCTACTGGTCTGGCATCCCTGTGAGGGAACCCTCTTCTTTCCCCATATTTTAACAGCCTGCCCTCCTAGCAGCAGCAGCAGCCTAGATAATGAACCGCACCGAGTCTGCAGCAAACATTCCCCTTTTGCCATTTTTCCAGCATTCTTCAAGGTCGCTGGGAATTGGTGCTGCACTGCAGCATCACTCAGCTGCAGTGCTGTCATCTCACCCCAGAAGCTTTGTAAGGGTACAAGCTCTGCATTTTGTTCCCTTTCAAGCTAAAACCAGCTCCATCTTGTACTGCCAAGCCACGCTTTCACCCCCAGCAGGTTTTAAAGGTAGTTTAGTTGGGCCAAGTTGGGGGAAGGGAAAGGGAAGGGAAGCCAGTTCAGAATGAACATAAACATTCCAATCATAGGAGTCCTTGAATTCCTGGGCGATAGTTGACATTCAATGTTGTTTTTACATGGTGATTTTGGTGGACAAGCAACACAAAAGCAAACAAATGCCATTTGTTTTAGCAACTTTGGCCAAGTTATGCTTGCAAATTACTTCTTTACTTGTGCCTTTCATGCCTTGACTTTTCCAGTCAACCCAGCATCAAATGTTGACTTCTAAAGGCCATCATTAGTTCAGATAGTGAAGAAGGGAAGTTGCACATTAAAACTCAGCATGGCCTCCTGCCAAACCATTTCCTCTTTGGCTCAGCACCAGCCCCAGTCAGCATACAAATCACTTCCCCTCATTTACTGCCAGCCCACTTTATTTAAAAATCGAAAGTTCTTGTCTCTTTCTTTAAGGGGGGAGAGAGAGAGAGAGAGAGAGAGAGAGAGAGAGAGAGAGAGAGGGGCCGAGTCTTTAAGCAGGCAAATTAATTTTATTTGCTGAACAATTCTTTGGTCAGAGGGAAAAGAGCTGGCCTTGGAGCTATTGCGGCAGCCATTGCAGCTTAAAGCCAGCCTCCCGAAATGAAGCAATAATGCGAACTTATTGTTCGGAGTGTAGTGACAGAGCGGCAAAGAATTGAAGAGGGAGAGCAGGAGGAGCGAGAGCAGCTGCTTGTGGCTTATGAGATGGCTCTCGGGAGGCAGTCTGTGTGGTGGTGAATTGCACACTGGAACAGATGCCTCCAGTAGCAAGGGCATTACCAGTTATTATAATGGGGACAGGGTCTGAAATTTTGCTGGGGCTCAGCATACTATATAACAATTGCTGCCTTGTCCCTAAAGCCCCAAGAAACCAAGAAGCTTCTAATCTAAGAGTGGATTAGTGAACTCACTTCATTAACTTTCTGCAAATGTTGCCTTTTCCTTCCTTTCTTTATTTGGTGATGATGTGCTTACTGTACATATGTCAATGGGTTGCAATTTGCAGCCTGGAATTTTGTCCGCTAACCGTACACCATGGACAAAAAATGGAGAGGAGTAAATGAAGCTTCATCTTTGCCCTTAAGCCTAAATAGTCTTTGTAATGTCAGAGCTCTTTTCCTTGGATGTTTTGAATTGGCAAAGATTGACCAGCAAGTTTTCTAGAGCACCATTGTCAAGAGATGCTAGAATCAGTGTCCCAAGGTTTGGTTTTAAGTTCTGGAGATGGATCTTGTCAGGAACAACCAGGGTGTAAAATAGGGATCTGCCAAAAGCTTTGGTTAGAGATTCACAATCCAGCAAAGCAAAGGGACTAAGT
This sequence comes from Varanus komodoensis, assembly GCF_004798865.1. NCBI lineage: Eukaryota > Metazoa > Chordata > Lepidosauria > Squamata > Varanidae > Varanus > Varanus komodoensis. Next base: position 53,150,526 of record NW_025336087.1, read on the forward strand.
TGGAGTTGCTTTGATAACCTTGTTTGAACCATGTTGAGAGCTACAGAGATATCAAAGTCAGGACAATAATTCAGTTGATGGACATGCCTAGTTGGACCAGACAAACAAAGAGAATGAACAAATGCAATGACCCACCGTTGGGCAATGGCTTTATTAGTACCAACCAAAAAGTCCCAAGAAGTATGCAAGCAAGTTATCCCAAACTAGCCTAGATCTAGGAGCTGAAGCTCAAAATATCTGAAAAGCCACAGACAGAGTACAGAAAGTAAGGGGTGGGTGAAAATAAACAAAGAAGCTTTGTTTATTTAGTCAGGTTGAAGCCATAAGGTCTAAAAACTTAGTCTCAAGGTGAAAATCATAGACTGAATGAAGTGGTCCCTTGCAGGTATTACAGGAGCTCGGATATGTGAGATTATGGCTGGACTTCAGCCTCAATCAGATCTCTCGTCACTGATCATTGATCTTAGCTGGAACAAGACAAGTGCCAGAACAATGTTTGGCTATGGAACTGCTAGCTGAAGGGTTACTCTAAAGTACTGGAGGACAGGGGGACATACCAGGCTGGCTTCTTGTGCTTTCCCAGTGATTTGGTTACCTTCTTACTTTGGTCAGTTTATTTATCACATTTAGGGTCACAGCATCTTAGCTTCATTAGCAGCATGCTGGTTGCCTTTGTGTAATGTTTATTTGTCTGCGTTGTAGCAAAGGGCAAATAGAAGAAAAGCAAGTTCAAGGGCAAATACAGTGGGACAGCTCGTGAGAACAGTCTGAGCATAGCTAATTAGGGTTGGTCTTGTTCTTTCTTGGAATGGAATGCTCTTCCTTAGAATAAATCTATTGCTGTTTGAGTAGGACAAGATCCCCTGGGGGTGCAACACAGGCACTTTCAGTGCCTTTGTTTTTAAAATAGGAGGGATGCTGGCATCACAGCTACCCTTCTGAGCTCAGCATCACAGCCACCCCTAGGAGTCCTCATAGCAGCTGAAGGGAAATTAATGCTCACAAAAAGAAGAGATTGCCTCTTCCTGCAGTGCAAAGTATTTTGGGGTAGCCTGCTCTTGAATGGGCAATCACATTGCAAGGATCAGAGGGATGTGATGTGTTGAAATGGATCAACACCACCGCCTGAGTTTTTGGACTTCCTCTGAGGGCATTCACACAAGAACTGTCATGATGAACACCTGAACATCATTTCATTTCATAGTATGTTCACATCAAAGAGGCGCTCTGTCAGGTATTGCTGTTTCAAGCTGTGTAAGTCTTGACATGTTAAAGCTGGAACCTTGAATTTGGCTCAGAAATGTACAGACAACTTGGGCAAGCTGGCCAGACCTGGAGTGACACTACATGTCCAGGTCTTGAGATCCCTGCTATCAATCTTGCTGCTGCATTTTGCAAATGCACCTTCTGAACAGGGAAGATGTGGAAGTAATCTGACATGGAGGTAATCTAATGTGGAAGCCATGTTATTTCTGTGTAGACAGGGGCATAGCTGAATCACCAGCCAAAACTGGTAGGAGGCTTTCTGTACCACTGAGGCCACCTGAAGCTCAAGAGACAAAGGCGGCTTCCAAACGATGCACCTGCTCCTTCATGGGGAGAGCAACCCCATCCAAACAAGAGGAACACCCTGTAATAGGAGTGGACATCAAGATATGTACAGGCCTTACCTGTTTTGGTGTTGTTAGTAAAGATTCAGGTCCCTTTGTTCTGCTGACAATACCGAGACTCTGCTAATGTTGGACTATTTAAATATGCAGAAAAAAGCATTGGTGGTGGTTGTGGTGGTGGAGATTGTGTGTGTGTGTGTGTGTGTGTGTGTGTGTGTGTGAGAGAGAGAGAGAGAGAGAGAGAGAGAGAGAGACTTCCTGACATATTACATGTGATGATCTCACAGTCCTATGCAGCCTGTCACCGAGCTGAAGGGCTCTTTCATCCTGAAGGCTGGATTCATTTCCGGAGAAGCTGTCAGAGGTGGGGAACAGACAAGGAACGGAGCCAGAATCAAAAGGGGTAGGGTCCAAATGCAACCCCCCCACACCCACCATGGCTGCATATTGCAGCTCAGAGCTCTTGCTTCCAGGAACTCAGGCATTCCAGTTTTTTTGAATGGAAGAAAACAGGAGGGAACGATGGGAAACGCCAGCCAACAGCCATTGGCTGCTGGAAGGAGGTGGGGCCAGGGAAGGGGCGTGGCCAATGTGGAAACCCCAGAAAGCTAGACTGGGACCCCTGGTGTGCCAACAACCTGAAGACAAGCCTTTCTGGACTGGTCACACTGGCCATGCAGGGCAACCAAGGGACAGAAAGCCCAACGCAGGTGATATTTTCATTCGTGCCCGGAAAACGTGGCCAAAGAGTGGGTGCGTTTTTCTGCTAATGGGAACATGTGCCAAAAGCAGCCGCTTTGGAATCACCTGCCCTGTTTACAATTCCGTGGGACACGCAGCACAACTTGCTTAAACACACCCTAAAGTGGAGCAGGTATCCGTCTTCCCCAACAGTGTGTGACACGGCCACTTCCCTTCCTCAGTGGGGAACATTAATTTTATCATTTTCTGATGCAGTCAGATTTTTCCAACAGCAAATAAAATTTACTACCACTTTGTATTGTTTTATTGTTTCCAGTGCGAAAGTGACAAAGCACAAAATTATGCTCATAAAAATTGCCCGGCATGTTTCAAGCATCCTGCAATTTTATGGTAATCCACATTTGCAGTGAAGTAGATACAGGTAATGGTATACAAGAAATGTAGGGTATATTTTGTTAAAGCAGCTCCAGAAGGCTCAGTTTAAGTCTTCATGTAATTGCCATATCGGCAAAGCAATTCTTGTAAGGTAATGAAACTGGGGTTAATTTAAACCACTAAGCATCTCCTGATACAAACGGTTTCTACATTATGAATTGAATTCATTACAAATGTCTCCTTTAAAAAAAGGAAACAAATTGTTCAGGAACTAAGCCTGATTTACTTGGAATAATTACTGGGCTTTAAGATGTCTACCTTGAAATTGTTGGCAACCTATGTCAAAGTGACCTGGCAGGAAGCCTGGACTGAGAGAGCTCCTCAAGGGGCCAAGTTTCATATTACATGCAATCACTTCTAATATTTGCCCAAAGTGAAAAAAAGAGAAACCCACTTCCTGTGGTACGATGGGGAGGAAGAACATAAGCCTCCCTCCAGGTGGTTTTTCCTCCACTTGAAGTTTTAGTGTGCATTTTGAGGCCAAACTTTTATTCGAAATCCCATAGAGAAAAAGAAGAAAAGGAGGGCAGGAAAAGGGGAAATAGCAGATGGAGAAGGAGAAAAGCAACTTCTCCCAAAGCCCTTTCTTCTGGCCGTACTCCTTGAAAGCAGTTTTGTCATGCTGGAAAATGGCTGGCATATCACCTTTACCATTTGTGCGTTAACCTGTGATTTGAATCAAAATGGTTTTAGATTTGAGAATCGTAGACTTGTAGCACAATGCTGGACAGGTCTATTCAGAGGCAAGCCCTGTTGCATTCAATGGGACTCAGTCCTAGCTATGTGCATATAGAATTGTAACTTCAATGCTTTACTGTGTCTGAATCCTCGAGTATACATAGATCAAGACAAGTTTATCTGACCCCTTCAGATAAACCAGGATCACTTGGAGATGTTGAAGGACCATTCGATCACTGCAAAAGTCATCCTGGGTTGTTGGGGGACACACCACAGTTTTCAGAATTTACCCAGGAAGCTCACTTAAGTCTAGAGAAAGATTCCAATCTAATTTTCAGATTAGATTGGAAAGTCAGGTCATGTGACCCATAGCCACATGGCCAGATACTTGTTTTCTCATTTTAAGGATTAAAAAGAAAGCTAGTCCAAATTCTGGTGTGCCATTTTGGTTCTCTTTCATCGCTCTAGTCGTCCTACCACCAGGAAAGCTCTTTGCCAGGAGTATATTGTACGGAGAATCAAGCCTGATGATGAATAAGCTTCTTGAAGGACAATACATTACTCTCCAGTGCTTAGTTCAGTTGCACTGTGAGTATGCAAGTCAGTCTGTCAGCTCTCAGGAAAATATCCTACAGGAGTTTTTGGGGAAAGGTGCAAACAAACCCCATAGTTTAACTGTTAAGTCTAGCTGAATGGCTCACCTGAACCCTCGTCGTAAGGTGTATTTCCTGGCTTTTGTTTCAGAGTTGCTATCCAGAGCTAATCTTTTTGCACAATGCGGCCATTAATTGGAACAGGCCATGTGGTGGTGGTGGTGGTGGTGGGGAATTAGCATGCACATAATTTTCTAATTGCTGGCTAGACTACTGATATCAGAAACAGAGATTATCACATAGTTGGACAGGCTGTGTCCACACAGCTGGACACAGAAGTTCATCTCTACATAGGTTCAGGTTTCCATAGACTCATACACACAGGAAGATGTGTGAGATTTCACCTTCAGTTTACCTTCTAGTAACACCTAATAAGGCTAGGGATCCCCAGTGTGGCACCCATGGGTGCCATTGCGCCTGCAGGCACCTTCCGTGGTGCCCATGGAAGGGTTTCCTAATTTGAAGCCTCTAAGCGCCCTCCCTCCTCCTCCCAATAAACCTCTTTTCCCTGAGTTTCTTTCAAATATACATACATGGATTTGTATGAGATTCATGCATCTTTCGAGCAATTATATTAGGCTTCGATAAAAGTGGACCAAATATACAGGCATGTGTCCATGTGAAGGTGACAACTATATGTCACCTGTTCAGATACTGAAAGAATCATAAGGACCTGACTCCACTCCATTATAGGAGCCGAGTGTTGTAGGAACACTGTTAGCTGTCAAAGGGCACAGAAAATCCATTTACATGGATCATTTGCTCATTTTCATGCAGCAGGTAAAACATCTAACAGAATGTGCATGAAAGACCATTCTGCACAAAAGAAATCTGTATAACAGCCTCTACCCAAAAAGAAGCAACTACACAACATTGCCAAAAGATATGTTTAAGTGAAGACTTAACTGTGTTGCACTGCCAGGAATTAGCTGAATTAGAAAATCCTTTATTAAAGGGATGTAGCAGTGCCAAAGAGGATCAAACATTTTGCTGAATATGACACAGCCTGTGGGTCCCAAAAAGTTGGCATTCCTGTTATAGATGTTTTTTCCCTCCCTCTCTCAGACTATTCTGTCTGTGAGGACTCTGTATATGCTCTAAAACACAAGATTTTATTCAGGTAGGTAATGTGTATCTAGACTGACTTTACTGGATTTTATTTGGAATTATTTGTGTTAGATTTGGTACCTTCCTTCTAGCCCACTTCTCCATTTTATATTGGGACATTTGACTGCATTTTTAAAGAGACTATCTCATCAAAATCTTCCTCCTGTGTTACACTGACTGGTTGCTGAGCTACCTCCTGCATGCTTAAGAAATTTCACAAGGGTCTAGGTTTGGCCTAGGGTGTGTTTGTTTGTTTTTATTCAGTTCTGTATTTTCTGGAATTTGAGCAAGGAAATCCAAGGCCCCTTCTATCTAATTTTCTGCCTCCAACTGGGCTGAAGGGAGGTTCCCCTGGCACAGGGACTCTGTGAGAATCACCCTCTAGATGCCTGCTAAGTATTTATTTTTATGTTTATTTAAATGTCTGTATTGCCTGTTAACTTGAGCTCTCTGGTTGGTTTACAACTATAAAATAAAATATCCTAGTACAACAGATCAAACCATAAACTTAAAACAGAATTCAATCAAAGTTGTAATCCAGATAAAGTCAACAGCACTGCCAAGTTTTGGAGACACAGTTTCTAAAATTGAAAGGCAAAAAGGCCTGGGAAAATAAGATAGTCTTCATCTGGCACCACAAAGGCCAGCTGTCCGTAGGCACTGGAAAAGCCTCTCTGTGGATGGCACTCTCAGTAGGGAATGCCCACTGAAAATGCCTTCTTCTCCTTAGTAGCTGCCCCTCACATTAGTGGAGGTACTTAGAGAAGGTCATCTGAGGATGAATTTTGGGTCTGGGCAATTGTATATGGAAGAAGATGGTTCTTTGGGTAAAGAATTCCACTGTATTTTCATCTTTGGGGAACCCTATAAGGAAGGGTTATCTTCCCTCCTGGATGTGTAAGAGATGGCATTAAAAAGTTATAAATATAAATGTAATGCATAGAAATCTCTGTAGTTATATTTATAAATCAGTATAAATAGGAATTGCTTAGACTTCCTATTTATACTGGAAACATATTCCATATAATTAGCAGTTTGCTTGCTTTTTGTTGTTGCCTTTTCTTATCTGTATCTGAACTCATGATGGAGTTGCTAATGGAACACTTCAAGGTCCCTTAGCAGCATCTTTTCCTTTCAACTATCAAGTTAGTTCTTTTAATGGAAATATTTTCCATTTCCATTAAAAATGTCCACCCACTGGTTTGGATGGATGAAGCGATCTGAATACTGGAGGCCAGAAGAGTTTGGTATAAAAATATACCTTGATATGAGAGCACTAATAGGATTTGGGCACATTTGGTTACATTAACTTCATATTGATTCAAATGTCCAGAGAAGGCAATCAGCAGCCATCACAGTAACAAGGTTTATTTTACTGCTGCCATTATGAAACTAATAAGACTAAAATAGATCTAAATTCAGATTAGTGGCTTCCTTTCTTAATCTTTGTCCTCCTTAATCCACCCTCAGAGGCAGGCTGGAGTAAATGCTTGCAATATACCTTCTGGTTTATTATTCTCTATTCCAAAGGACTTGCCCGGAAAGAAAAGTCACTTCTAGCATCCAAGTCTATGGCTATGGCTGGGTTTAGTGATGCAGCACCACTCACTGTGGGTTATTTAACCAATGATGGGCCAAGGCACCCACTGGCACCTTGTTGCATGTCATGTGAGACCAGCAAGTTAGGTTGTGCAAGAGATAAATAACTCTTATTTAACCCTCAAACAAACCATGATTGTTTAACCCTCACTGAGCTCATGTACGCCAGATTCACACAATGTGACAACCCCCAAATGGAGGTTTCATGTGTCTGACATGGTGAGCTGACGTGTTGTGTGAACAGGTAGCATGATTGCTGAAGATGGTGGGAATTGTTACTACATCATTGTAACTTGACAAGGAATATTAACATACGAGCAATAGGACCACTTGGAGCTGCCTGCCTGCCTCCAACAGCTCCCCCCATGTGGTTCTGTGAATTGAGCAAAACTATTACTTACCAGAGAAGATGGAGAGGACAGCTTTGGGAATGACTTGCCCAAATAGCATCATACAGCTATTGCAGCCAACTTGGATCCTATAGCATTCCAATCCAATAATCAGAAGGGGACTGATTCAGGTTTTTCTTATGCACTCCCATTTCTAGGACCGGCCACAGTTTGCACTTTTTGAGAACTTAGTAAATGCGTGCCAATTGTGTGCTTTCTGCAGTTTGTTTACATGTTTGCAATTTGCACTGATTATGCTATTCTGTGCATTTTGCAAAAATCAGTACCAGAAAAGCATGTGGTTCTAGCACAATTTTTGTAAACTCAGCTGATCCATGTGTCTTTCAGGTGCTGATTTGCACAAATCGGCTGATTTTATATACATTTCTTTAGGGATTTCTTAATGCACACATCATGGCTCATCTTAGAGACAAAACTCTGCAAGTGGGCTCAACTCCCACCATAGGAAATTGGCCCCGGCACAGGGGTGGGCGAATCATGAAAATCCCTTGGACTTTTGCCCTGCTATTATATTCCTCACATACCCTTAGAGGGGACTCTGAGGAGGCAGATCTCAACCTTGTCACTCACTGGAGGATCCTGAGCCAGTCACAATCTCCCCGTCTCGCCTCCCCATGCACTGTCTTTCTTGCAGGGCGGGATCAGGGTTTATGAGTTCCTCTGATAGGTGTCCTGGATTTTTCAGCCAGCATTACCTGCCAATTACATAAACTAGAGACAGTACTGCTGGAACTAATGCAGACTAATAGGCGCATGGTATTAAGAAAAAAGGACAAAGCAATAACTGGAAAGTTATATATGCTCATTAAATTAATTATTGCTGTTGCTTTCAAAGTTGTGGCTTCTCTAGTTTATGACATTGCTGGGAGACAGAGTCTGCAATAAATGGAGTATAAACATTTGCTTGGTGGAGGGAATTTTTTCAGCAACCTCCACAACCTCCCCCCCCCCACTAAAACTTCATTAACAAAGTAGACATTGCATTTTATGATGATCATAAACACCCAGCAAGGATGGGGCCAAAGTGGTTTTGTGTATAAATCACCTGCTTACTTTTTTCTGATAGTTGCAGCCTGAATAACTTGGGATTCCTAACATGCCCATAGGGATATGCAGATTTTGTTAAATCTGTCCCAACTGTCTTTTGTGGATGATCAGGTGCCTCTCATTCTGTCATCCACTCCTGGACAGAACTGGGTTCCCCCCCCCCCCCTTTTTCATGTCCTAAGCTCACATATATTTGTTCTTGTGCAAATGTGTACTTCCAAAATGTGAAAATCACCCCCAAATGCACAGATTCCTACCAAATGCATATTTTCATGTGTTAGCTTACGGAGGAGAAACGCAGATTTGCAGCTGATGTTTAAAAAAAACACACACATATTTTTCCATGATTAAATTTGTGTAAAATTCTGGAAAGAATAATAAGAATAATCTGCAAGTCCACAGAATCCATGTGACCTGGGAAAAGCCAGTCCACAGCAGAATTCATGAATAAGATTAACAGAAATCTGAAGTCATTTGAATCTATTGCAGATACTGCAGATTACAAATTGATTTTGAAATCCATGTTTAAAGAAAAAGCAGTTTTACAGATCATGCTGAATGCGGATCAGTAGCACAGGATAAACACACTCGAGGAACAACTCATTTTGAATTGTGTATTTATATAGAAATACATTTGGATGGATCTAGACTATGTCATGCTAATTAAAATCAGTGGGACTTAGTCTGGATGAATTACTATTATTACATTACATTTCTATACTGCCCGTAGCCGAAGCTCTGTAGGTGGTTTACAACATTTAAGTCACCCATTCAGATCTCAGCCAGGCCCAACCCTGCTTAGCTTCCAAGATAAGGCAGGATCAGGCTCTTCAGGTTACATAGAAGTCTGACTGAATGTAAGTTCCCTTCATTTCAGTGAGTCTAACCAAAGAACATTTCCCTCTTTGGAAATGCCTGATGTCCATGCTAGATTCCAAAAAAGGAAGTGGCAGTCAAGATCATATCATAAATATGCACTGGATACTGGAGTGCACCAGATCAGTCTGTGTTAAATAGAGTCCAGCAAAGCCTTTCACTGTGTGGATCATGAGAAGCTATGAATGGCTGTGAAAGAAATGAATGTGCCACAGCACTTGATCGTTCTGATATGTAGCTTGTATCATGGACAAGAAGATACTGCTAGGTCAGAATATGGAGAAACAGAATGGTTACCTATAGAAAAGGCATCAGGCAAGGGTGGACTTTATTTTCCTGTCTGTTCAATGTGTACATAGAACATATCATACAGAAAGCTGGATTAGGATCAGAGAAAGAAGGAGTGAAAATTAGTGGATGATACATCAGTAATTTAAGATATGCCGATGATACCATATTAGTGGCAGAAAATAGCAATGAATAGAAATGGCTCGTGACCAAAATGAAAGAGGAAAGTACAAAAGCAGGACTGCAGCTGAATATCAAGAAAACAAAAATCAAAACTGCAGGAGAATTGCACAACTTTATTGTCAACATGAAGAAACTGACTTTGTGAAAGGTTTTGCATACCTTGGCTCAGTCATCAATTCAAAGGGACACTGCAGCCAAAAAATGAGAGGGAGACTGAGACTTGGAAGCGCAGCATTTAGGGAACTAAGAAGGATCATCAAGTGCATGTATTTTTGTGGAGACCAAGGCCAAGATAATTTACACTATTGTATTCCTAATTACTATCTATGCGTGTCGAAGTTGGTCAGTGAAGAAAGCTGATGGGAAGAAAACTGATGCATTTGAAACGTGTTCCTGGAAGAGAGTTTTGTGAAAGACCTGGTTCAACAAAAATATGAACAAGGGGATCCTAGCTCAAATCAAGCCAGAACTTCCCCTGGGAGTAAAACTGACAAAACAGAAGCTGACATACTTTAAGTACATCATGGCAAGCCAAGAGTCACTGGAGAAGACAATCGTGCTAGGGAAAGTTGAGGGCAGAAGAGGAAGAGGAATCCATTAGATGGACTGATTCCATGAAGGAAGCCACGGCTTTGAGTTTACAAGAGCTGGGGCAAGGCAGCCAAGGAGAGGACTTTTTGGAGGACTTTCATTCATAGGTAATTTATTTGGGTAATTTCATTCATTACCATAAATTGGAGATGATTTGATGGCACAGCAACAAATCAATGATGAAGTCTGGATCTGATCAACTTTCTCTGTTGATTACCAGAAAATATCCCATTGGAAACATTTTAACAGGGAATAAAACTGTGAAATTTTAACCCAGTGAACTAATCAAAGGAAAACATTACTGCAAGAGGTGGGCAATGAGCGTTTTGGTGCAATTAGTTGTCCCATAAATTTTAAACGTTATCATGGATAAGACACTTCATTCAGACTATCTGGCTGGCATAATCTCTGTTAACCCTGCAGCTGATAGCGAAAAGATATTTTCTAATGGCAAGTCCTCGCTACTGCTCTCTCCTTCTGCTTCCAGGCATACTGAAGGATTTAATAGAGCCAAGGCTGGCATTTCCTTTTTTACTCCCAGCAGAATCTTTTTGAGAAATAGCATTCTGTCTCTCCCAACACCAGGATTTGGTTGCTATTAGTGATTTCAAAAGCCAGAGGATGGAAGATATTATTCCAGTCTAGTTAAGGCTTGCCAGTGGAAGGGTCATTTAATTGAGAGACGCTGTATATGGAACAAATGACCTGCTAGTGTCCAGTAGCTGCTTCATTTCCAACATTATTGTGCTCTGTTACTTCCGGTACACAAAGCACATTAAAATGGTATGTATCTTAAATTCTGTGTGTGTTTAGATGGAAAGAGGTCCTACAACTCCCACCATACCCATTCCCAGGGCTGGTTGCAGAATGCTGAACTGTAGGTCTTTTCTCTCTAATCATACCTAGGATTGCGTCTCAGACATTGTGTTCTAACGCAACAACTGTCTTGTGAATAGCTCTGTTTAATATATATCACTCTCTGTATTTCTTGTACTTCATTTCCCTTTGGTCTCACTTCTCCAGCCTCCAACTGTGTGTGTATAAGCCTATTACTCAGGATCAAACACACCAGGCAGCTGATGAGGTGGACTGTAGTTCCAGAAAGCTTATGCCATGACCTTTTAATATTTGAGATGCCACAGACTAATGTGTCTATCACTTCTGAATTCTTTTCAAAATAGTTTTTGAGAACCCCATCTTTCTTTAGCATAATCAAGAAATGGAACCCAGGAGGAGACCCAAGCCAAGGTCAGGCTTCTGTGAAGAGACCTTCTGATTTTTCAGACTTTGCAGTTCTCTGAGCATGCAACTGTCTAGCCTCCTTTGCTTACCTAGCATACCAACATCTTTTCTACATATATGGATACACCTTGTGTACTAAGTACAATACCCATGTGCTCATTTCTGTTCAAGAGAAGGGATGTGGGAAGTTTAAGGCTCACCAAAGTCCTCCAAATTCCACCCAGAAGCTCATTGCAACTTGAATATATCTCAGTTTGTGAGCTTTGTTTTTACCTTTTTGCATGAAAATGTACGTATATTTTCATGCATAGCTTTTCAAATGTGTGCATCACTTCTTTGCATTCTTTGATATCTGCAGTCTTCTTGCACAGATGAATCCATATTTGCACACATTTTTCAAAAGCAATATTTTTTCATGTGTATCTTTCAAATGTATCCTTGCTTTTGATTTTCATATTCATAGAATTTTAGGGATTTTTAGTCTGTGACTTGTACTGCAAGCTAATAAATGTACAGACTTCAAGCGGCTATTGAGTCTGAGTCTGTATACAATTTGCAAGGCACAAACTCAGTAAATTCTGATTTTAAAAAAGAACTGAACTGAATTTCTCATAATCCCTATCCCTGAGCAATCATCATCTTCCCTTTTTGAAAATGTCTGTCCATCCGTCTGTACTTCCTTTCCCCTCTCATATGTTTGTGTCCACCAACTGTTGCTGCTATTCTTGGAATTTCAGCCCCCTGCCCGAAGGGGAAGATTCATCTTAACCTCAGAGAAGGATAACAGAGATAAGAAATGTTTGACTACAGCTTTTATAAATCCCAGCATGGCCAATGGTCAGGGATTACAGGAATTGTAGCCCCAAACAACTGAAGAAGATCAGGTTTCCTATATTGTGCACACACAAGAAGTGCAAGTGGATGAACCCATTTTTGTTGGCATTGCCTTTGCCTTTCCCATTTTCATCTCCTCTTCCTCCTCCTCTTCCTCATTTATATATAACTGTTCCTCTGAGAATCTCAGAGCAGCATTGAGGGCTATTTGTGTGGGATGCTGTACGGTGGTGGCTACATTGATTCTTTCTTCGTCAAAAGTCAGTGGACTGTTTCACTTCCCTGACTCCATTCTGTGTGGAAATAAGAATAAATAGTGCTTTCCTTAAGGTGTGATTTACAACTGAAGTATGATGATGCAACCATATCAATGGTAGTTAAACATGCCATCACATATTACAAAAGTGTGTGCATATAACTCTTAATGGTCAATTCACTAACACATCAAATTCAAGCAGCACTGATGCGCAAGCTAGTCCAGCTTAATGATGGGTATGGAGAAGAGCCTTTAGCAAAGCGGACTGGTGTTCAATGGAGAGGATGATGCATGAGCTCCAATCCTTGATATGACAAGTGGACACATACCTCTCTTATTTGCACTTGTGAACGGTTGCAGGTCAGGGTTTGGATTAGTGAGTGGAAGAAGCAGATATCTTTGCAGATCAAAAGAACTTGGCTTTCAGACACCTCCTGGCCCACGACTACTTCTTTGAAAAACCAGGCAGCTGCACAGTCTGGACACAGGTTAATGAAGACGAACTTCTAATTATGCAATCTGTTTGGTGTTCGCTGCACAGTATGTGCAACACAAGGAGACCTGCATACAGATAGCTCAGCAAGGGAGCAGCAGACGCCCTGTCCTCCTTTCGAACAGGCCACTGCTGTGCCAGGGCATGCCTTGCTGTGTTAGGCATCCCTGTTCTTTCGAGGTGCTACACAGAACACTTGCTGATGGGCAGAAATTAGTCTGTCATCTGGTTTTATGGCTGAAATGCGCTCAGCAGCAAGGGAAAAGGATGGTTTGAATTTCAGGACTTCTTTCCTTGCAAAATGATTGGCAAGGTCTGTCTCATTAGCAGACGGGGATGGTGTGTGGCCAGTTTTGCTGAATGCTCTCTCCCATTTTGTCGTGTTTTTACTGGAAAGAATGTAGCTCTAAAGAGGCTCATCAGAAACCTTAAACATTAGATTTCTAGTAATTGGGTTTTGATTGCTTCCTTCTGATTTGCCTAGTGTTCACTGATGTGTGAGGTGGACACGGAAATTCAGGGTATTTCACGGCACCTCCCCAACACGCACACACTCCTTGGTATCAGTTTTTAATCTGCACCCAGGCACAGCAAACTGACACAGTGCAGATCCCTTCAAATATAAGCCAGCCCTCTGCATCTGCAATGCAATCCACTAGATCCACAGCGCTTAAGCTGAAGTAATTGGATCGATTCCACAGAGATTGAACTGGCTCATTTTCATGTACTGATGTGAAGGTCAACTGAATCTCTGGGAATTTCCTCAGGAATGCCTGCTTTTAATCATGTTAAAGTGGGAAAGGAAATAATTCATTTTGAAATGAAAGAATACTACATTTCTCTTTATGTAAGTTTAATAATTTAAGTTTTATTTATTATTTTATTTTTGTTTGTTTATTTATTTATGTATTAAAACATTTCTATGATAGGTGATGACTCTCAGCCTGAAAACTCCACATTTGACCTGGAAGTTTTGCTGTTTCTTTCATGACATGTGAGGCAAAGGGCCATAGGCCCAAGCGATCTGAATTAGCCCTTTCTGTCTCTCATCTTTGCTTCTTCTCCATGCCCTTCCCTCATCTAGAAGCTTTTCGCCTTCTCCAAGTTCAGATAGTCAATCATTCAAACGCACACACAAGGGTGGGGGGGTCCTCCATGAACATGTCCTAGCCATTTTTCGGCACCAGGTAAAGACCTTTTTATTTAAACATCATTTTAATTGTTAAAATATATGATCTGGCCAGGGCAACTTCTTCTTCCTTCTCTTTTCTCCTCCTATATTATTTATTTACTTATTTTATACTGATAATTTTAATTTTATATTATTATGTTTGTAACTCAGTGTATTTTTTGTATTTTTGTATTTAATGGTAATTTATTATGTTCTATTGTATTTCAATGTATTTTATTGTGTTGTAAGCCGCCCCGAGGCTTCGGCAAGGGGCGGCATAGAAATGTTATAATAATAATAATAATAATAATAATAATAATAATAATAATAATAATTAGCTCCCTGCTCCCCATGAAACATGAGTGAACCAACCTGAATTCATTGTCCTGCTATTGCTGGTACAAGCCAGAAAGTGGCCAAGAGCAGAGGCTGAAGGAAAACCCAAGTCATGCACAGGCAAAGGACCCAAACCACAGCAGTGGCTGATGGCTCCAATGTCAGTGAGGTGGTGTGACCACTCTGGGATTCAGTTGACCTGACAAACAGCTCTCCATGGTGCTAGCGTGTTTGAGGCCTAGGCTGCAGCTCCATGTATAGATGATATTGGAAGCACCAGCTTCTACTGTGGATCCAAAGAGCAGAACCTTGGTTGAGGACTCAGCAGCATCAGCAGAAGAGACTGGAGATAGGAACTGATCTAGTAAGCAGGAAGACTTAAGTAAGAGCCCATATATTCTGGCTTCCCAGTTCACTCCCAGGTTCAGCTGAAAGCCATCCAGCCTACCTTCAGGGCTTCCAGATTCCCATGCAGAGGCTTGAACCTCGGGGCCAAAATGACCTGGCAGGGGGCAGCAGGTGAAGAGGGCCCAGCATCAACACCTGGGCCAGCACAGGAGCTGACCACGTAGCTTGCCACAAGTATTCCTCCATCTTATTTGAAAGAGTTGTTGTGATCAGGATGCCCAACTGGGCATGCCTATAGCATGTACTGACACCCAGTCTACTGTCTTTCCTTCCAAACAGCCTTTTGTACCACAAAATGGGCTTACTCCCGCATAAATGTGTTTAGTACCACAACTGCAGAAGCAAATTCCATTTTATCTCTGTATTCATTATTTTTCAATGTTTTAAGTGAAAATTTTAAACCTGAAACTGCACAGGATCAGTTTTAAATGTGAAGCTACACAGGATTGGATTTAAGTGTGAAACTGCACAGGCTCAAACCCGTTTTTCAGGGTTAACATATCCTTGGCAGTGGGGCTATGGAATGGGCAGAAGAGAAATCTTCATTGTGTGCTTTACAACCGAGGTAATACACATGGGCCCCCAGGGAGACTCCCAGGAGATCCTCACATCTAAAATGACTCTGGTGTACCCCTGTTCCTTTCCTCTTCCTCAAGGAAGCATTTACTCTTGTTTTGGGTCTTGAGGAAAGCATTTTGTTCCCGAGTGGCTGTCCGTACCTCTATCTTCTGGCACTGGTGGCCTCTGGGCTAAGAGGTGAGTTCCGCTAGCCTTCTGACTTAACAGGGGAGGCATCCTCATGAGGGGAGTTAGGAACCCCTTCCAGGGCCTCTTTTGCAGCCAGGCCTGGCCTGGCCTCTGCAGAGAAGCCAGGTTGCGCTGGCACTGGGTGTGGGGGCAGCCGTGTCTGTTCCACTGGGTCTTCAGGCTGTGCAACATCTGACTCATCATCGGAGGAAGTTTGCAAGGATGTGTCCATGTCAGACATGACAGCCACTAACCAACAATCCATTTAAGAAATGAACTGTCAGCCAGAAGCCATAACAACATGCTCCATGCTTATCCTTTCTGAGATCTTTAGCTCACATTAACTCCCACCCCTGCTTTCTCGCTCTCACACAGAAATGGAAGGGAAGGACCATGAGTAGCACAACACAAGAAGCCTACAAGTTGCCTAGGTTTGTATTTTGCCTGCATTAGAGCCAGTAACAATGTTGGCAGAGTAAAGCAACCCAGAGGCACAGCTGCTTTATTCCACATCCTTGCTGATTTGTGCAATATTATGGAAAACCAACAGTTGGTCAGTGCTCATAAAGGAGATTTGAATAGATGTTTCTAATTTTTACTGGCAGGGCTTAGCTGCAGTCTGACCTTCTGAAAACAGGCCTTTAGAGGGGAAACCGGGTAAGTGGAATCTTTATATTGCCCATTGATAGTATGTTTTGGCTGACTTAGGTTATGCAAAGACTTTTTCTAATTATAGTGTTCTGCTCAAGGAAATCATGTCTATACTTAATTGTTGCATATACTCAGAAATCCTGAAAGATAAATATAAGATCAATGCAAACAAAGTTTGCTTTCTTTTCCAGTATGCTAAAAGATTTTTCTAAAAGTCTACTCATAATATGAATTTGCTTCTTTTATTCCCACCATTGCATTCCCCAGGCTGATCCAACCATAAGAGTGAGGCAGCTGCTTCAGGCAGCAGATTTTAGGGGGCAGGAAAAGGCAGCAAATTGACAGTTTTGTAAAGTAGTATTATTGCGGGTAGGGATGTGTGAGTACCCTGTTTTGGGGGTGAGACTCTGTCTGGGCTTAGCTCCCGGGACTCGAGTCTGCTTGTTGTGGATCCCAGTCTGAATTTCTGGTGGCCATGCCCAGCACTTGAGGGGTGCTGGCCAGGAATGTAGCTCTACTTCCTATACGAGCCGTATCCTTCTTCCATGCTTGTCCAACTGCACCCCACACAGAAGAAGGTTGCCAATTGTGCAACCTTCCTTCTGTGAGTGCTTGTAGACTTCCTCTTGGTGCAACCCACTTTTCAAGACAAGGTCAAGCATGAGAAGAAGTCCACAAATTCTAGTGTCAGAGAGACAGAAATTCGAACCAAAGTGGTGCAGCGCTTAATGAACAGGACTAGGGCCTCTTGGGGCCAGTCAGAGACTCTCAGACGAACCTCCCTTACAGGTTTGTTTTTGTGAGGATAAGACAGAGAGGAGGAAGAGAAAAATGTAAGCCCCCTTGAGTTCCTTGAAAGGAAAAAAAGGTATGATATAATAAATTAATTTTGTGGTGGAGTCCATTAGGTTTTGTCCCAACCCTGACTGCAGGTTTACTCCTGGGGGAAGGTATTTTATTCCCAAAGTGAGGCATTTGATTTTCTGCCTTGAGTGCCAGAATTATTTGGCCAGCCTTGGATATGAAGGACCTTGCTTTGGAAAGAGAATCCCTGTATATACACAGTTGCAAATGTGTATATACTGAGGGAGACTCTCTTATGCTATCCCACTTATGATATCCCTCCACCCTCTGAGCAGTTTAGAAGAAGTGTATGAATTTCTGTGCAGGTTGCCAAAAGCCAGAATGGTACCTGGCCCTCCTAGCGCCCCAGGTGAGAGGGGAGGTTCATGGCCACTGCATGTATCTTTTGTTGAAGAATGTACATACATCCTTCTGTATTGCTTGTTATCGCTTGGAATCTACATTTTCCATTTGAAAAGTGCTCATATGTTTGCTTAAAAAGGAACAGTGTGCTTCTTTGCATTCCTGATCTGGGACACGTTTTAATGCACATACATTAGGAAGGCCAGCTCAACACTATGAGGAAGGACTGTCTGCACACCCGGCTCACCCCACAGAGGATCTTACAAAAACTTCTGATAATAATACAGAATTCTACAATTTAAAAGGTGTATGTAGCTGGAAAGCCATTGTTTTGGGAGAGGTATGCAATATAAATTTAAACCATAAATATTATGGCATAATGCTGAATTGAAAATTTTAACCAATTATGATGGCATGCATGATTTCAAGAATCAAGTATCTTGGTATATCTCTCTGATAAAAAACAAAAGCACAGCAAATCATTGTTCACAACCTGGCGGCTGGAATTCCTTTGAACATAATTCTAAATAAAGGGCTGTTCTGTCTTCAAAACCCTTTGTACAAAGTCAGTACCATTGGCTTGGTACACTGATATTCAGATAGGGCTAAATCGCATGATTCTGCCACGGACATGCAATGAGGCCAAAATGTTTCCCCATTTGATATGGCTTTGCTGCGGCTGCGGTGGTGACTGCCAAATATCTTTTGTGGTTTTATGTATGCCTAGGGATAGATGGATCAGTCTGTGCCTAACTCCTTTCACTTTCCCATGTATTCATTCATGAGTCAATTCATCACATTTTTGCATTGATCTGAAATTTGCTCCATACTTTTCATTTTAAACATGAATTACACACATTTCGATGCATCCTAAATATAAATGTTCTCAGAAGCACACAGTTTTGATCTGTGAACTATGTTAGGACATTCAGGAAGAGCAAAACCTGAATAACTCTGATCCAAGCCCAAATCACTCCCTGTGGCTGCTTTTAGTCCAGACTGAGTGGGAAGCTTCTGCCAGCACCAATGGGAACTTCCCCTCTGGACCCTAACAGCATCTAGTTTGGCACTAAAGGTAAACATTTATTTAAGAAGAGAGTTTCAGAATGTGGGTAGCACTACAGAAAATGCCCTGACCTTTGTGGTTGTGGGATCTGTGATACAGAAGAACTTGTACTAAATAGCTATCTAAGCAGAACATCTTTCCAGACTTATGAAACTCCAGCAGAGCTTGCCTTTGGCAAATATAAGGACGCTTTCATTGCTTTGACTCGAGTTTCTTGCATTTCTGAATTCTAGGTGGAACTTCCACCCACTGGTTTTACTAATCTTTACCCTTTGGTTGAAAAGCCAAAGAGCCATACTGTATGCATGGCCTACATTTAGTTTCCACGTTGGTGCAAATCAGAACCATCTCCAATTAATTGGATTAAATTATGTTCATCTGGTGTAAGATGTGTGTGAGAGCCATTGCCACTTAATTCAATTCAATTATTAGTGCTCTATTAATGAATTCATTTCATAATTCAGTGGTTGGTAAATCGTTTTCAAATTAAAATAAATGTTTCCTTTTAGGTAAAAGGAAAAGATGTTACACATTCCCAGACGTGTCATTCTCCTTCCTATCCAGTTGTTTGAGTGGCCTTCATAGTTCATTTCAAACATATGACAAATCTAATGGTAATAAATGCTTGCTAGGAATGAAATTCATTGGCATCTAAACCAAATATTAAGATGAGACTGATGTAATAGAATTATATCCTTATTATAGAGTTACTCTCAGTTCTAATAGGATTAAGAACATATTTATTTTAGAGTTTAGCCTTGCAAAAAGCTGTAGTCTTTTGTACACAGTGCCCCCAATCCCAAACTCCATGTGTAGCTCAGCATCTTTGTGAGCATGGAAGTTTTCCATCCAGTAAAGCAAATCTTTGCAGATCGTTAAAGCATCTTTGTAGAGGATGGTGGTTTGTGACTGTAAGGGATCACTGAATCATGGCATTAGAGTATCCACGCAGTGGACTTGTACCAAGCAATATGTAGACAACTGCAGGCACGATGGAGAAACCCCACTTTATCATCTGTTTGATATATGAATTTGTGGATTGGTGAAAAAGGACATGCAACACTGAAAGAGGGATCTTATTTCTTAAAATCCACATACGTTACTATATATTGTATATGTAAGTGTAGAAACAGTACATATAATTTAAATTGAAGTACAGTACATCTCACCATGGTGTGGAAGCCTGGGATACATGTACCTTGCTCAGTTTGCTTTCCAGGTACTTGTCAGTGGACCACTTCAAGTCCCAGCTGTTCCTCACAGTGTTTCATTATTTCTAAACTGGCCTTGGACTAGCCTGCCCTTCTCATAGAGGTCAGTCCTCCGGCAGACCTTCAAATTAAGGAGTATCCTCTATGAAAGAGGAAACATGCCACCCAAAGTAGACACTGTTTTTGCTGTAGCCACCTACTTCAGCATCCCAACTGAAGACCCACCCACTCCAAGTCCAATCGAAAGATGAACAACCACAAAAAGAAAGGACACAGCCTTGCACTTGTCTATCAACACAGAGCACAGGACAACAGCCTGAGCAGGCACCCTCGTCACCTGGCCGCAGTCTTCCACCTTATGCAGCTCTCTTTGTCCTTCTAATGACATCATGATAATTATATCTAAATGAACATCTTTACCTACAAACCAGCACATGGCAAACTGGGTTCTTATTGGTTGGCAATGCATAAATACTCCAGCTTTGGGGCAGTACAGGAAAGCAAAACATAAACAACATGGAATGAGCAAATAAATAGGTGGCCACCCTTGAGTGGCCTTGACTAGTCCCAGGAGTGCCGTTTCAAGCTTCAGTGAGGCAGTGGGCAAGATCTAGAGCAAAGCTGGAGAGCCTGGTCTTAACAACAAGGACATAATGTTGTAAAGCCCAGGGGGCAGCTGCCATTACATACCTTGTCACAACAAAAGAAGCTTCTTCTCAGAAATAATTATGCCTGAAATGGAGTCTTCCCCCACTGTTCTCCCTAAATAGCAACCTGCTCGATCCTGTCTCCTCCCTACATCCTGTGTTCAGTTTAGCGTTCCTAAGAAACAGCTTTTTGAAGCTCACTGGTAAGAGATGTTGGAAGGGCCGAGGGCTGAGACTGCAGCTTGTGTGCCGCAGGTCTGCACAGACACATCCTGCAATCTGCACCAACCCCGCCATTCACTCTTCCCAGAGGACAGTTCTTGTTGCTGTAGGAATAGAGAAAAAGCACTCCTGTGGGTGACAAGCATAACATGGAAAGCTGCCAGCCAATTTTATATGTTTTTCCTAGAAGGCCCATGATTTATTTATAGTGAGCAATGTGGATAAAATGATTTTCTGGAGATCCATAATGGTTCTTGTGACCCTTTGTGCCGAGCTATTTCTACATCAGCGAAAGATGTAGCACATTTGGAGCTTAATTTCACCCAGGGCTCATTCCCGGAAGCCTGTTTTTGACAAGGCTTTCAGATTCTTATATGCAGAACAAGCACGGCCCACTTCCACATGCAACTGGAACTCAGGCTAGGCACCCAGTATAGCCACTGGCCTGACTGGTGGGAAAGGACCTTTGACCTCACCAGAATCAACTCTATTTTCCTCTCAAAATGGGGAAAAAAGGAATACTTACTAGGATTCGTTTTAATTTTCTGTTTTAATAGTAACTAGCTCAATGCCTTGGGAATAGGAATTAGCCTGACTTAACCATTCTTTTTTCAAAAACAAGTCAATCCCTGACTACAGAAGATGCTGGAGGGTAGAGGGGGAGAGGTACTGCCCAGGTTAAGGCATCCAACTCATAAATTTAACAACCTCAGGAAATGATTCATGGTTTCACTTTGGAAAACCTCTCAGGAAAAAAGCAGAAATCAAATGCATATTCTGTTTCTAAAACTAAAGTCATATATCATGTTCCACTGCTAGTCTATCTCCCCCATGGGCTCTGAAAAGCATATGGGGTGACCACTGAGTTAAGAAGAGTTTTCTTATATTGAGAGAATGTTTCATTTAAGCAAGACATGAACTACACTATTTCTAGCTGAATGCTAGAAATTAACTCACCCCATGCACCTTTTAATTTTGTTTTCCTTTTATGTAGTTTCACTGATCAGTACTCCATGAACTGGGTTTGTGTGGCTTTGTGTATGGTTTTTTTTTTTAAATCACTTGCTTAATTGTTTCTACAATACAACACTTCAAAAATTTACTTCTCCAAATCAAAAAGTCCAAAATTCTTGCAAAAAATGTTTAGTTATGGACAAAACTCCAAAGAAAGAGAAGTTTGGAAGCAGACACCAAAATTTCTCTATGCACCCTACTTCTATGAAATAGTATAAAGTTCAGAATGGGCCATCTGTGGCCAGAATGGATCTCAGGATCAGTCATAAACTTGTTTCCTCATGGCTATACTGTTTTAGTATATCAATCTAATGTACTCCCATCTCCACCAATGCCCCCCGACTTCAATTTTTCCTATTCCCCCTTTACTGAGACTTGAGATGGAAGGATTGAAATGCAAAATGAAAACCAAACACCAGATGTGTGCTCACTGATTGAAAATGACATACTAAAGGAAAGACTTCTAGGAGCATAGAGAAATTGTTGTTTATCATCAAGACAAGGACACTGTGGTTCTGAACACAACGCAGAAATTCTCAACACTTTTCAAAATCAGTGTACTTAGAGCAAAACAGCAACAGAAAACAAACCAAAACCCAACCAAAAAACAGCTCTAAATGTAATTCCGCTCCTAAACTAAAGGAGATCTGGAATGAATTCCCTCTGAAAAGGAAAAATATCCAAAGGAAACAACATGACAATGCAAAGTGGGGGTTTGTCCCATTGTCCTCTCCTGAGATCATCAATCAGAAGTGTTTTCCCACATTCCATGAAGTACTGGAACAGGAACATCAGAGCAGGGCCAAATACTGCAAATGCGCATTTACCAACTATATATCTGATTGCCACAGGCCCTCAGATCCAGATTGAGTTCTAAAATAGGGGAGTATAGGAAGATTGTTGAAATCTGGGTAGGCCCCCAGTACCTCCCTTAAGAGAAAGACAGACAGACAGACAGACAGACAGACAACTCTGATTCTGCTTGATCTCTGTGAAAGGATAACAGCCCTGCACCCTTCCATTCGGTCACATCCATTGCTCTGCCTGTTGTTTGCCACAGTGCTGGTTGCTGTGCTGTTTATTTATTCACTTGAAATAAATATTTCAAGGGTTTAGGGTGCAATCCTGTCACTCCCTCCATGCTCAGGAATCACCACACTCAGAGGCCTAGCAGAATCCCATGGGAGGTGTGAAGTGCGGCAGCAGTGATCGCCACCCCAGCCATACCCTGTGCCCTGCACTTGATCGAGATGGCCACATCCATCTATCTATCTATCTATCTATCTATCTATCTATCTATCTATCTATCTAAAACATTTCTATGCCGCCCCCATCGCAACAAAGCCTTGGGGCGGCTCACAAAAAATACAAAAAAAAAACTCCATACATAAACAATAACAATATAACAATTTAAAAGAAAAAAAATTTAAACCCCCGGTGCATTCTCGGCTAATTTTAAAATCCTAATAAATACAATAATTTAGCAATTAAAATAAGTTTTAAATAAAAAGGTCTTAGCCTGGCGCCGAAAAACAAATAATGACGGCGCCAGGCAGACTCTCTGGGGAGCGCATAACTCTGGAGAGGGAAAGAGGAAAGAGGTTGGGGCACCAAGTGGAATCAGCATCATTCCGCAGTCCCGGACCTATCATTCTGCACCTCCAGCTCCCAACCTGGCACACCCTCTTTTTTCTCTTCCGAGGCCCAGTTGTCACATGCGGAGAAACTTCTTTCCACATGAGCTCTATGGGGGCAGGGCAAGAACTCTGAAGAAATCCATGGCTTCCTAGATGAAGTTGAGAGACATAAGATCATGCCCGAGAAGGTTAAGAAGCTACCTCAAACTTATTCTCTCCAAACATGTTTTACACCGCTGTGTGTTGGAAGGGGAGAGAAGAGCAAGGTGTAACATGTAGTTTGCTCCTCAGTTTGCCTCTTTAGTAATTTTTATAGTAACAACTTCATTTCTAATTGGATTGTGGACCAGTGACTAGCTTATTATGTCCTCTCAGAATGTAAATAAAAAGCGGGGGGCGGGGGGAGCTGACACACTGATCTTTGGAATTTTTGGAAATAGAAAAGGGGGAACATGTTCTTCCTCAAACTATAAAAGATTTATGTGATGTTTCTTGTGAGTATCAGTAAATTCATAGAAATGAAACATAGAAGGCAGGATCTGTAAAGTCACATTGAGAAACATCTAAATTCATAGTTATTAGAAGAAACTAATAAGCATACCTCTTCTGGCCATGCTCTATGAATTCTTGGGTTAGAGCAACATAGTTGGGTTTCTCTCTGTGTGGATGGAGCAGCACGATCAGAAAAGGCATGTAGTACTGTGCTCCCGGGACTGCACCAGAATGAAGCCACTTCCTACACGTAAAAATGAATAAGTTTAGGCTTTTGCCTTAGGAAGATGACTAGACTTGAACTCTTCACCCAGCCATATTAATTTTTGAAGCTGAGAAACATTGTATCATTCAGTTCCTCCATGCATTGTTGGAGGATGACTTCCCCCATGTGCCTTTTGTGAATGCATAGACAGGCCCCACTTTCTGAAGAGGATACCAATTTAGCTGTTGTATTTCAAGTTGCTCTTTTTGGCAACTACAAAATTTCTATAAGATCAGAGTACCCATTTAATCAATCAATCATCTATAATTAAATACTTTTAAAGATACGTAGTCTACCCACATATACTCCTTGTATGTAGCACTCCTTGGGCTACCACAGAGCTTTCTTGAGCATTTTGTTTTACAGGGCTAATTTAATCAAGTTGTTGGGCTACATCAAAAGGTTATAGAGGGGAAGAGACTAGAGGCCTGCAGATAGAAGGATGATACAAGAACTTACACGATAATATAAGTTCTTGGGGTACCAATGTAGTCTTAAATTTGTTTACTAAAGCAGTGAGGTATGGGGGGGTGCCATTTGTGCAGAAGGAACACAATGATTCACATTTTCAGCATAAGACGGGGCTGAGCTTGATCCTATGGGTGCCATCAGAAACTACTGAAACAATGGGCCCTTTCTGGCCAAAAAAGAGCCCTTTTTGTTTAGAATTGCTGACAGGGCTGGCATCAACGGTTAGGGTTGGGCTAGGCCACCTGCTGGAGGGTTCACTGAGAAGAGCTTTTCTGTTTGTCACTGAGGCAACCTTTATACAAAGGCCTAGACACGGTGGTGGTGGCTGTGGCAGTGGTGGTGGTGATGAGGAGGAGGAGGAGTTGCCCCTGCCTGCCAGGTCACTGTCTCTTAACCTTTGTGAAAGCACACTGTGACAGTGATGAGGAAGAGGAAGGGGAGCAGCAGCAGGAGAGAAGGCCAACCGGCCAAGTGCTGGGGCCCACTGAGAGTGTCTCTCCCTTGGAAATCTGGCACTTCCACTGGCTGCTGACCCTGCTTGGTAGAGCAGCATGAAGGAGCCTTGAGGATGAAGGCCTCCTCCTCAAAAAGAGTGGGCTTTTTATTTTGCAAAGTACATTTTCTAATCTTGTAGAAGTGACTATGCAGCCCACTAATCTCTTCATTGCTGTTACCAGCAGAATTTCAGCAAATAGCTGGCCAAGTAATTTCACCATCATTAACGTAGCACCTTCTGCCTGGAAGGATTCCAGAGTGCTTTAGCGAGATGGGGCATGTGAGCAGAGGGTTCATTCTTCACGTCTATTCCCCTCGCATGATCATTATTAGCACCTTCCTACGTTCATACAAGGGAGCTGCCTTTTTAAGCCAGGTAAATGTCTTGCCTTCTACGCTTGGCATTCCTTTTGCTGTGCAGAAGTAGTCTGCTCCGTGATTCATTGCAAAAAAGGATTTGCTGACAGATGGCTCTTGCTAGGCTAGAAAGTGAGGGCCTCTGGGAAGTCTCTTGTCACTTTAGCCAAACTGCCTAATCTGCAATGTAATAGATTAGCCATCCCTCAAGATGCTGTAACAATACTGGGCTTCCCAGTGGGCTTCTCTGGTCTGCTGTGCTGCTGTTGCTGTTTTGAACAGATTTCACCAAATTGTTCCAGAGCAAGAAGCATCAGATGCTCGAAATCCAAGGTCCCTTTAAAAATTGGGCTGTTTGTATTCATGTTGTTTCTGTCAAAAGCCAAGTTTTCACTCTCATGTCAATTTGGTGGATCCCTCCTAATATATATATATATATATATATATATATATATATATATATATATGCAAGACCTTTTTATTTAATCAATATTTTAATATGTTTTAATATTGAATTTTATTGTTGTATTTTATTTTGCAGCCAGTATGGATGGTCAATTTATTTATGTTGCAAGCTGTCCAGAGACGCAAGTAATTGGACAGCATACACATTTAGAAAATAAATAAATAAACAAATAAATAAATACACATACACACACACGTAAATAACATTCTCTCCATGCAGTCAAGCTGTTCCCCCACACACCATTACAAGGAAGCTTAAATTGATGGAATATTGATGGAATGTATCTGTTTGATAATCATTTCATGAATGAACTGGTGACTTCATGTGACGGCTGATGTTTAGCAATGAACATTATTTGCACACAGTGTGTTGGATCGAACCTTAGCCCTCTTTAGAGTAGACCCATTAAAATCCATGGATCAAATCATTCATGACTAAATTAAGTCCCATTCATATCAGTGGGTCTGTTATACAGGAGAGTAATCTAGAGTCTACTTAATTATTTATACAAAGAATAAGCTGTACTTAGTATTGAATACTACAATGGATACTATATTAAAACAAAAGCAAAAATTAAAATAAAATATATAACTTGAAAATTTAAATGCACAATTCAGGGAGTGAGGGGAGAGAAGGCACATAGGAAAGAGCATGAACCAGTGTGAATCCATATGGGACTTTTAACCTACTCCCAAAGTACATATAAAGTACAACATGGGTCCACATGCATAGCCCTATAACAGAAGCTGGAATCACCTATTTAGGAGAAAGCAAGAGGGTCAAATCCAGGCCGCATTCCCTGATCCCAAATAATGGATCATTTTACAAAGTGAAATATGCAGCCCTAGCTGTTGGATTACACTGGCAAATTATGCACATGGCAGCCATATTCAGGTAAAATCTTCATGATATTTGGGATATCTATGTAAATGCCTGTTTCCATACATTATGGTCCCTAGCTGGATAGAGGTGTTCATATGCATATTGTAAGCAGTCCTGAGATGCCATGCATAAGGGACGGCATGTAAAAGTTTTAAATAAATAAATAAAAACCATACTGGTTTTTCTGATGATGTTAAACACACATCATGTTCTGCTGGTACCCAGATAAGACACCCTTCAGGTATCATTTTCTGCCTGGAAGTCTAACTCCCCAGTCCTAGAGATAGACAATGCAACTCAGTTAACTATCAAAGAAACAAGACCTGAGCTTACTACCTGTTCTTGTCTGTCCTGGATAAATGCTCAATTTCCTTCCTGTCTTTTTCTTGACCTTTTTTTCCTGTACCAGTCCCATTAGATCTTCCTTATTCAAAGAAAATTGCATTAGGCCCCTTAGAGGTGAACCAAAACTTTCTCCTGACATTCTCTATCCTATTTGTGGCCAGTGAAACTGGGGAGACCATTTTGCAGAATATCTTCCAAGGGGAAGAGAAATTTTCCATCCATTTCTCAGGGGTGGGGGTGCATCATGAGCAGTAACACCAGTATAACAATACCTAAATAAATGCATAAATATTATAGCACAATCCATAATTTCATGCTTTACAAAATCCTTCCTGCACCAAGCAGCTTAGAGTTTCAACATACTGTTAGAGGGAAAGGCAGGAGTAACGGCCAATTGAAATGTAGGATTCAGATATGTGTGCTTACAAGGTTACAAGGTACGTGCCAGTACTACATGGGAAGACATGGCTGAGTCAAAGTTCTCATGGAAAGGTGGGTCTTGAGGAGGGATTTGAAGGATGTTAGAATGGTGGCATCATGCAACTGTTCAAGGGACAGTTCTAAGGATGTGTGCCAGCAAGAGAGCAAGGCCAGAGTCCTCTGGTGGAGCATGAATCCTTCCAATGGGCTGGGCTGTACTGGGCTAGAAGAATGGTGGGTTTGAAAGCCATGGAAGTCACTGGACAGGAGGACAAGGAGTACGTGCTGGACCTAGAAGCAGACAAGAAGCCATTGTTGGGATTTAAGTTGGGTGATCAGAGCAATGAGAGAGGAGAATTATTTGTGCATACCTGTATTTCCACAATTACTATTCAATGAGTTTCTTGGATAATGCTATCAGATATATTCATGGAGTCATTGAACCTCACTGAAATGGTTTTTGTTTTATGCAAAGCACAGCCTCTTTCAGTTCCCCTCCCCTCTCTCTTTAATGATCTGTCCTGGAAGGACTCTCTTTGCAATCAGTGTTAGTTCCACTGCAGAAAAAAATCCAGCCTTATCTAGGAACACATCACCTTCCTCCCCCTCCCCCACCTTTGTTCTGTTCTATTCTGTTAATTTAACTGACAACATTATCCTTGGCTGAATATGAAGAACTGTATATTTAATCTATACAGTGGATAAGAACTTGTCTCCTTTTGTGTCTGTGTGTTTGTGCCTGTGTGTGTGAGTGAGAGACAGAGGTGGAAAGGGGGGGGGGGGGAGATCAGATTGCGCTATTCTGCAGATCTGTGCATGACTTCTGACAAGCCAAATAAAATTGTTAACAGATGTTTGTTCATTTCCCAAGCATATTCAAGAATTAATAACTATGAATAAGGGGGTGTATTGGTTCCATTTACTGTTTTTTCCAGGATTTTACTTCTCTTTCTCCTATTCCCTATAAATATTCTGAGAAGAAAGCAAAAATAGTATGCCAAAGTAGTTGTGCTTGTATTATGGAACTCAGCAGTTTTTAAGTAGATTGCTATATTATGTTTTGACAAGGTAGTGAAATGTTTTCTATAATTGTGCTTTGATATACAACTGGTTTTGTATTGTAGCCACACCCAGGTGAAAAGTGGCATGCAATTAACACTGTAATTTGTACTACTACTTGTGGTAGTGAAGGAGGCCCAGATTGAAGAGCTGCTGTTTCCTTTAAAGTTGTGGATTGTTTGGGCCAAGTTATCTGAACGATTGTCTGAGCCCACAGGAACCTGCCCGGCCCTTGGGGTCAGCATCAGAAGCCCTGCTCTGGACCCACCATTATGAAGTGCTGGACTGCCCTTGTGGGCAGCCCCATGCTTGTGGAACGTCTTCCTTAGGCAGGTGCATATAGCTCCTAGATGGCCCGCTTTTTTAAATGACTTTGAAAACTTAAGTGTTCCAAGCTGCTTTTAATTAATATTTTACAGTCTCTCAGCCCGTAATAACTGCTGCTATTTTTAGCCTTGCATGGCTGATATCTTGGTTTGAGATTTATAATAACTTAAACTGTTTACATTGTTTTTACTGTTAGTTTAATGAGTTTAGATGGTTGATTTTATAGACTGTAATTTTATAGTCATGTATAATGATTTTGATGCTTTACTACATTGTGAGTGGCCTTAGAAGGATAAGGGGTGGAAGAGAGCAGAAAATAAATAATTAAATTAACAATGGGATTGGTTTTACCTTTGAGATTATAATGGGTGTTCAGGTTGATGTCTCCTTACACATATTCTAGGGGCCAAAACAGACATAGTTTAAAATTTGTGTGTAGCTGTTCTGCTTTTGTTGCATTTATCCTGTAGAGTAGGTGCAGGATAAATGTATCGACATCTTAGAAGCCTCCTACCTCCTCTTATAGTGACCTAATTCAGACTACTCACACATTCAAAACCATTTCTATTTTGGCCCTGCAATTCTTGGGTACCATTGCCTCCCTGGATTTTAAGCTTATATAATGCTAAACCATGAGGTTTGGAAAGAGAAATGGTTTGAGGAATGTTTGACTGGGTAACTTTAGTTGGTTTTGTAATTATTCTGAATGTTGGGTTTTTTATCAGCTGTAAAATGCTTGAGGCAAAGCCAACTGCTTATGCCTCCAAATCACAACATCTGGATGATATTACAGTATCCTGGGGGAAGCTATTTGCAAATTAAAAGTATAAAACAAGATGTTACTTAGAATGAAAGGGAATGTACAGAATTTTTCTCTTGTACCTTGCTTACTAAAGAAATCAAAGTGGTAAGCACTAATCTGGAAAGTGTGGAGAACTTCAAGAGGAAATGTTAATTTGATCGTTTAAGTAGAACAACCTAATTTTGCTGAGACACCTGCTAATGTGCATGGTTTAACAAAGTTAATTTGGAAAGGAAATATTGGTCCACCTTTTTATATGTACATATATTCTATTAAAGCTGCAAATCAATAAAACATAAATTGGCCTGTGTCAATTCCAGTTTATCTCCTTAATTAATTGTCTTTTAAACTTTTCTCAAATCAGCAGAAGGTTTGCAACATTTTGTCCTGCAAAGTGGACAATATTCTGGATTGACATACAGCTCTGAGTGACATAATACCCTTTAAAAATGAAGGAAGCTACTCAGGGGGATGGGTAATTGCATGTACTATTCATGGGGATGAACAGTTCCATGTATAAGTTAGCAACCACCTGATTTGTAGCCAAAAGCTCTCCCTTGATGTGTCGATACTCTATGTACTGAGCCCAAACATGCCATTTTGAGCATCTTCCTGAACAGCAAAATGCTTTGACTGTGGACTGGCCCTGCCTACCCAGGCTGACCTTTAGGCCCTGCTAGACAGGAATGGCTGTTTTGGAAGAGACGTTACCTGAGCAATGGTCTTCCTGGATCTGATGTGTCCCAATGTGTTGGCTTGGCTTGATCCCTCAGCACTTGATCCCTTCCTGGCTGGTCCCTCTGCTTCACCTCCCCTCTGCTGCTGTCTACGTCCCAGCCCTGACAATACAGATGGTCCTATTTAATATCCCAAGGATGAGGAAATTATGGAGATGTATGGTTCCGAACAGCTGTAACAAAACTTGAGACAAACTGAGAATAAATAATTACCTTGGAACTTTCTTTAAAATGTAACCTGAATAATAGCAAGCCTGTCAGGGAAATAAATCCAGTTCTTCAGAACATTTTGCCCATTAAAATATCATTAAAGAAATTTCAGTACCATAGAGAAAGAATGTGTGGAACAGAAAATATGACAGATAGCTTTGCACCAGGTTTAATAAGATTGTACATATAGAGAGGGGATGGCTGTTTGGATTATAACCAAATAAAGATGTAAAGGATGCTGGGAAATTGAACAAGAAGAATTTGATCTCAAATATGGATTTATCATCTGTTCAAACAAGCTTGGTTCATTTAGTACTGATTGTATATCTTTTATTTAGCTTGGAACAGGATTAGAGAAAATTAAGAGAAGTTAATTCTGATTTTCTAACACTTTAAAATATATATATAAGGGAACATTTCTCTTGAGATGTTCGATAACTGAGTTTATCTTGGAATGAAAGTATTTCATTAACATTTTACAACATTGGAAAAAAAACCTGAAGGAACTTTGCATAACTTTGATAGTAACATAGTGATCCTTAGTTTTTGACACAGACACATAATTAAATGTGGGGCCAATTGTTCTTTATTTTATATATAAAAAGATACCCTTGGGTAAATATATTAAAAGTTGATGATATGCTTAATTCTGAGAATAGTAAATTCAGGATCACACCCAACATGATCATGTTTTAACACACTTTCTGACAGATGTTGCAAAAGTTTTTCATACATTCTGCATCATTTGTGCTGTATCAGGTTCTTCCTTTAATGTTATTGACAGTTACAAATGCACAAGGAATGTGGAGTTCTGGATAGCATGATGTTTTATAACTTATGTTTTTTAAATAAATGTGTTTCAAGTCTTGTCCTCAGTGAGGATTAGCTACTTGACAATTCACCAAAACTTTTAATAAAGTTATGAAGGCTGAGGCAGAGCAAAATGGAGACAAGGTTTTAAATAATGGAAGTGTGTTTATTTCAGGCTTCAATGTCTACATTAGTTTGCTCAATTTTTCTGGAAAGTTTCTGCTTTGTTCAGATGGACCAAGTATAGATTGGGAGTTTTGAAAAAGTACCGCCCATCCTCAATCATCTTCCAACATAAATTATGTTGGATCATGAGCAGGGAAGTTCAATAATATCATGGTTATACAAGCACATCTTTAACTGCCTGAAAGTATCAAAATTTCCCCAAACCATTTATCAGTCAATGGTAGCAAATTGTTAGTAGCCAGCTTGGTGCCAGGGCAAGCACTGTGAGCGCCTATGTTCTCTGGAAGCCATTGCTCTGGCCACTTTTCATACACGCACTCCGAGCAAAGCAGAAACTTGCTCAAAGCCTTGCATTTCTTTCTGAGGGCCATGCATTGTATGCCAGATCTAGTATCACCAGTCCAATCCAAGCTACACGTAATCAAGAGCTCTTGGTTCATGAAGTGATAATTGCATTACTGAGTTCGCAAGCAGATTCTGTCTCCATAGTGTTCTGCTTGGGCACCATCAGGCGCTGGTCCATTTACAAGACCAGAAATTCCCCATTTTTTTTTGGAAAAGATCATGATTTTGATTAGCTCTGGGTTCAACACTGCCTTGATCGGTTTTCCCTGTCCTTTTGGCATTTACAATAGTTCTTGGAAAAGGTCACCCCCAAAGTGCTCTTTATTTATTTATTTATTAAAGTTTTTATATGCCATCCCCTTGCTACATAGCCTGTACAAACCAGACTGCTGATGCTACCTGTGAGTTCTCCTTGGGTCTCTGTGTTTCTGCCATTTTGAACATGAGATCCACTTTGGCACTTCTGCCAGAATAGCAGAGAAGCCCGGGCTTCAAGCCTCACAGTGTTCCAAGCCTACTTCTGGCTGCATCCGTCAGCTCCTGTTTCCACTCTGCTAAAATCTGCTACTGCAACTTCACTTGCTGCTGGTCTCCACTGGCCTGGCTGAATGTACAATTATTCTTTTCTGATCCTATTAATCTATTGATCCTGCTTATGCAACAAGCAACTCCCCCCCCCCCCCCGCGCAAAAAAAAGAAAAGAAAAAGAAAAGCTCTTGGGGAAATTACATGCCACCTGACTCTACCTCCATCCTGTCATTTCTAGTTCCCAGAGGGGAGGGGAAAGCTTCGCAAATCTCAATGGATGCTTCCATAGCTTCCCAAGAAACTCACTGAGTGGCAATTAAGGATTCAGAACAGCAATTCACAAGATACCTTTTTGAATTTATTGAACACAAGCTTGGATAGATGTGAAAAGCAACTATGATTACCTTCCATATTACTGATGAATTTTTAACTTATGTGGGTGTATTGCTATAATAGGAAATATGATTTTTCCCCCCAAAATTTGATGGAGTCAAGAATATTAAAGCTGGCCTTTCCTTCTGGCAACAAATGGTAGC
Source organism: Varanus komodoensis (assembly GCF_004798865.1). Classification (NCBI taxonomy): domain Eukaryota; kingdom Metazoa; phylum Chordata; class Lepidosauria; order Squamata; family Varanidae; genus Varanus; species Varanus komodoensis. The sequence goes on from NW_025336087.1 coordinate 53,183,579, forward strand.
TCATTGATAAGCTTGTTAAGAACATTGTAAGTTAATTGCCATTTTCTTTCAGAAAAAGTTCTCTTTATCTAGATTTTAAAATATGAACACTTCTTTCAGTGAAAGTGATTCATCAATTAAAAAGTCAAAGAAATAGCCATTAAATTTTAATCATGTGAAACCATCAGAGTATGGATAGATGCTACACTTTTATTTATTTATTATTATTTTCATGTCATATGATAGCTATGTTTCCAATTCATTTTAACTTATATTGCGTTCTCAAGGTTCAATTTAAAAAAAAAATCTGAAATATTCCTGCTTTCACTAATTCCCATTGGTGAAGCCCCACACACTAGTTCTTGAAAGTCAAAGTGCCATTTTTACAGCTACAACTGGGACTTAAGTCATTTTCTCTGGTGAGAACTGATATCAGAAGTGCATTCTAATATGAATCACACTAGACTTTATGTTAATAACAAATATATTACTGTGCATTTGAAGAGAGTCTCTCAAAATAATTGCCAATAAAAGCAAAGTTCAAATATTGCAGCAAAACTCCCCTGGCAGGGCAGATTGACAGGTATGAATAGCCAAAGAAAGGAAATTATCATATGAGCACAAATTTTCCATTCATTTCCACAATCATATCTAACATTCCTCACAGCAGGATATACTGCAGGAAGGGAGTGAACAACATTCTGAAAAATGTAAAATGCTCGGCTACTCCACTAAGATTCCACTGATGGACCCACATTCAGCCTGACTGAAACACCAAGCTACACTTCTGTAGCATAATGGTAATGAGACCACACTACAAAGGAAATCCCCAATTCGGCGCTTGGTAGCATCTCACAAGGTGACCCTAGAAAAGCATCTGCAATGTGAGGAGAGTAACACTGGACTACATGCCCAGGTAGTTGGCTGGATGGGGAAAGGGCAGCTTATGAGCTTGACCGGCCCACACGGGTCTTCATTCAGCCCACAGTGACTTTGTTCATGCATAACAAGAGGCAACTGAAGGTGCATTTTCCTGCCAAAATATCCACCCCGTAGCAAGGGGCACTGCAGCTGCTTGTTACATGTGCGCCCTCTCTGAGGGTGGCTGGAGTGGTTGAAATCCCAACAGCTGTAGGTACAACAATCCCAACAATTTAAGATTAAGGTTAAGGATTTGATTAGGATGCTGCATGTTATTTTATTTTTATTTTTGTCTTACTGTTAAACCATCCTGAGACAACAGTAAGGGACGGTCTAAAAAAGTTTTAAATAAATAAACAAACTCACCATTCCTGTGTTCTCATATAGCAAGAAGCTAGGATGCACTCCACTATGCTCAAATATTCAAAACAGCTGTCACCACACTGAGAAACCCTATGGGAAGTTGACCCATGGAGATTTCTTGTTATGTGGACTCTCTGTTCAGACACTGTTTCTCTCTTCCTTCCATGACCTGGAGGGTCATGATACAGAAACCCACACTGGTTTGTCAGCCTTTTATATTCCAGAGTAGCTTGCCAAGTTGTTTGAACCTAGCATGATGGCTTACGTGTGGGTTATTGGCCATGCACAAGCCATTCTGAGAACCCATGGCTTGTTGTTGGATTGGTCAGAGTAGCTTGCTTTCAGAGTTAGTCATAACTTGTCTGAAGGGCTACTTGGATACGTAGGAACGACTGACCTCTGGATAAGTGTACATGCCCCAAATTTGGAAGCACAGCAATGGAGAAAGGGAGGATTTAAGTTTCCCTCTTTTGGTTTTCATGCAAAAATCTTCCCTGCACAGGAGAGTTTTAAAAAGAAAACAATTAAAAGTAGTCATCTTATTTATTTATTTAAAACATTTCTATGCCGCCCCATTCGCCAAAGCCTCGGGGCGGCTCACAACATAAAATTAAAATATAATACATTCAAAATATACAACAAATTAACAATATAAAATAAGTCGCCCCGGCCAGATAAAATAAGCAAATAATATTAACAATTAAAATGACGCTTAAATAAAAAGGTCTTCGCCTGGCGCCGAAAAACAAATAACGACGGTGCCAGGCGGACCTCTCTGGGGAGCACATTCCATAGGTGGGGCGCCACCGCAGAGAAGGCCCTCCTCCGAGTACCTACTCTCCTAATTTCTTTCACGGAGGGTTCCCGGAGAAGGGCCTCTTCCGCAGATCTCAAGGGGCGGGCGGGCGGGCATATATGGATGTAAGCGCTCCTTCAGGTAACCAAGACCTAAGCCATTTAGGGCTTTATAGGTCATCACCAACACCTTGAATTGGGCCCGGACTTCAATGGGAAGCCAGTGAAGCTGACGGAGGACTGGAGTCATGTGAACATAACGCCCAGTCCCCGTCAGCAGCCTGGCAGCTCTATTTTGAACCAATTGAAGTATCCGGACCGTCTTCAAGGGTAGCCCCACATAGAGCGCATTACAGAAGTCAAGGCGGGAAGTCACCAACGCGTGTGTCACTGTCGCCAGGCAGTCATTCTCCAGGTAGGGGCGCAGCTGATGGATCAGCCGAAGCTGAAGGAAAGCGCTCCTCGCCACTGCTGTCACCTGAGCTTCCAATGAAAGCTCTGGGTCAAGGAGCACGCCCAGGCTGCGGACCTTGTCCCTAAGAGGGAGTGCAACCCCATTCAGGACTAAGTTCAATTCACCCTCTCCGAAGCCTGATCCGCCAACCAACAGGACCTCCGTCTTGTCTGGATTCAGTTTATTAGCCCTCATCCAGCCCATTACCTCGGCCAGGCACCGGTTCAGTACAGCCACTCCCTCACCTGGATTGGTGGAAAACGAGAGGGAGAGCTGGGTATCATCAGCGTACTGATGATTCTGCAGCCCACACCTCCTGGTGACCTCTCCCAGCGGTTTCAAGTAGATGTTAAACAGCAAAGGGGACAAAATGGACCCCTGCGGTACTCCATGGCATAGCTGCCATGGTGCAGAGCCATAGTCCCCCAGCACCACCTTCTGGAATCGGCCATTGAGATAGGAGCGGAACCATTGCAAAGCAGTGCCCCCAAATCCCATTCCTGCTAGCCTATCCAGAAGGATACCATGGTCGATGGTATCAAAAGCCACTGAGAGGTCCAGGAGAACCAACAGGGACGCACTCCCCTGTCCTTCTCCCTGCACAGGTCATCGTACAGGGCGACCAAGGCAGATTCAGTACCATACCCGGGTCTGAAGCCGGACTGAAATGGGTCCAGATAATCAGTTTCATCCAAGAGAGCTTGGAGTTGTCCTGCCACCACCCACTCTAACACCTTGCCCAGAAACGGGATGTTGGCCACTGGTCTATAATTAGTGGCCATCTCTGGATCCAGTGATGCTTTCTTCAGGACCGGTCGGACTACCTCCTCCTTTAAAGGGGCAGGCACCCGACCCTCCCTCAGAGAAGCGTTAACCACTTCCAAGATCCAGATCCCAATCCTGTGCTTGGAATTATCCATTAACCAAGACGGGCAAGGGTCCAATAGGCAAGTGGTGGGACGTACTCGTCCAAGCACCTTGTCCACATCATCAGAACACAATAACTGAAATTCATCCATTAATTTTGGACCAGACGGCAGCATTGGTGTCTCCCCAGAAACCTCTGATTCACTAGTGGTGTCTAGCTCGTGATGAATCTCAGCGATTTTCTCCCTGAAATGCATGGCAAAGTCGTCACAGCGGGCCTTTGAGGGTGGAACCAGATCCTTCTTAGGACCTGGATGAACCAGGCCTTGCACCACTCGAAAAAGCTCCGCCGGACGGCATTTTGAGGAGGCAATGGAAACGGAAAAGAAACTCTTTTTCGCCGCCCTCACCACCACAGCATAGGCCCGATAATGGGCTCTCAAGTGTGTTCGGTCAGATTCATCCCATGATCTCCTCCACCTACACTCCAGCCGTCTCCCAACCTGCTTCATCGCCCACAATTCAGGTGTATACCAAGGGGAAGAGTGGGCTCTGCCCGGTGGGAGAGGACGCTTAGGAGCGATCATGTCCACAGCCCTGGTCATCTCTCTGTTCCACAGTTCGACCACAGCCTCGACAGGAGCACCACTCTTGTCAGCCGGAAATTCCCCCAGGGCCTTCAGGAATCCATCCGGAACCATCCAGCTCTGGGGGCGGACCCACACAATCGGGTCCGCACCCTTGCAGAGGGAGAGGTCACACTCAAGCACAAACCTCACCAGGAAGTGATCTGACCATGACAGGGGAGTCAAACATAAATTCCTCACCCTCAGACCACCCTCTTCCTGCCCCGTAGAGAAAACCAGGTCCAGAGTGTGTCCATGTTCATGGGTCGGGCCGGTGACATGCTGAGACAGCCCCATGGCCATCATGGAGGCCATGAAGCCCTGAGCCGCCCCGGTCAGACCAGTCTCGGCATGGAGATTGAAGTCCCCCAGGACCAGCATCCTGGGGGTCCTCAACACCAGGTCCGAGATTATCTCCGTCAGCTCAGGCAGGGAGACTGTTGGGCAGAAGGGTGCATGGTACACCAACAGAATCCCCAATCTGTCTCGGTCGCCCAACACCAAGTAGAGGCACTCAGCCCTGGTCTCGAAGGGACCGGAAGTCCCATGAGAGAGATGGAGGCTCGGTAAACCAAAGCGAGCCCCCCTCCCCTCCCCTCCGGGCATGAACAGTGCTGAGCCAGATACCCAGGTGGGCACAGTTGAGAGAGGGTGACATCCCCCCCTCTCCCGCCCAGGTTTCCGTTATGCAAGCCAGGTCAGCCCCCTCATCCACAATCAAGTCATGGATGAGGGAAGATTTATTGTTGACCGACCTGGCATTGAGCAGCAGCACCGTCAGGCCCGAGGGGCGGTTGACAAGACTACCTGGAACCCTCTGGCTGGGGGCAAAACCAGAAGGAGGGACAGGTGTCAACCATCTGTCCCTCCTTCTTCTACGCAGACACGTTAAGCCCCCACTGCTGTTACGTCCATTGCCCATGACCACCCCAATGGCAGCACCCCCGCACTCCCCAGGAAACACAAACATCGACATGGCCAGGGACGACTCCATAAAAACAAATTAAAACAGATTAAAATACAATAAAATTATAAAAACAATTTAAAAACTCCCCCTTCCCTCGGCGATGTGCCCCAGCCTGGCAGCAGCGGCGGCAGTGACTGCGCAGCGCGGCCCAGCAGAAAAACTGAGCCGCAGAATGCGGCCGATGTCCGTAGGGGGAGGGAGCTCCAAGCCCGCCCTGCCCCAGGCCGGGCCTGGCGGGTTAAACCGGCGCCCACCCACGCAACCCGCCCCAAACCGGCATCGCTCTCACCGGCACCGGTGGGGGGGAGCAGGGAGGGGCGCGGAAACCAGTCAGGCGGGAAGATGACGGCATCCTCCTCCATGCCATCCGTGGCGGGCCTAGCGTGGCCCTGGCGTCCTCCGTGCCCAGGGTGGTCCAGCGATGGCCGCAGGAGCGGCGTCAGCTGGCCCCCGGCTTGGCAGTACGCCCCAGTCCAGCGGCAGCAGCAGCAACAGCCAAATGTAACATCGCACTTTCCTCACTGTAATGCCTCCTCCCACTAGAAATAGCTGGAAATCACAGGGAAGGTCGTGGAAGAGGATGACATTGTGAAAAGGCCCAGCGGTACAAATTTATTTGTACAATAACCTCCTCCCAAAAAGACTAGAGGATGTCAGAGGTTTAAAGACGCATTCGCTGCCTTACAATGCCAGCAATTAGCCACATTAAACCAGCCCTTTTAAGAAGAAACTGCAGCATCCAGTTGACATGAAACAAGCATCTTCTGCTGAATCAGATGCAGTCTCGTGTCCACAGAGGCCACAGGTAGGTCCCAAGTGGTGGTCCACGGGTTGGGCATTTGTGGGGGTGTGCCCAGCAATTTCTCAAATGCCCAAATGTGCCACAGATCCAAGATGGGCTGGGGAGCCGGGTCTAGTATGTCAGCTCCAGATCCTCAAAGACGTCAAGTGATGAGAACAGAGCAGGGAATGCAGGCCCAGTGCAAATGGTCCTGCCTCTCGGGGCAGAAGAACTCGCCGCACCGCCATGCCTCCTGGCACCACTGCACACCAGCCTGCCTGATTTCCTCCCTGCAGCTGCCATAGGGCAGCCCTCCTTGCCTGCCACGGCCATCCCTTGCCCAGAGTCCACTGCCTCCCCTCCCCTCCCCTCCCCTCCCCTCCCCTCCGCTGGTGCCAGGGGTGGCCAGGCGGGAGCATTCAGGTCTTGCTGGCCCCAGGCTCCTGGGGAAGCTCAGCACGGGTGAGATTTCCCCCATTCTCAGAGATCATGAAGGACCCCACCGCAAAGGGGGCCACTGGATGCGCCAAGCAGCACCAGGAGCTGCTTTCCCGCTCTGGAAGAGGTGGTGGTGGGGAAGTTCCGGGGTGGCCTTGTGGCGCACCCGCTGCAGGTGGTGGGCTGGGGCTGGCCTGCAGCCGGGCTGGGACAGCAGTGCAATTCGCCACTCTTCCAACTCTGTTACTTCATATGGACACTTCCCCTACTTCATGGGTGGTCTGGACCAGAGGGAATATTTCAGAGCATGTACAGAATGCATCATCCTCCAAGCAGACTATTCTCAGCCAGCTTCCTATACTTGTATTTATTTTGAAGTCAGGTCTCTTGGATAAAAAACTGCAAAACCAAAGCCTTCTTTCTAGCATCTCTCCCTCTCCCTCCCTCTCTGTAGAATAAATTACCAATTGCAGCATCTCCCCCTTTCTAACTCACTCATGTCACTCTTTCCTTCAAGTTGAGAGGGCAAATAGGACCCGTCTCATGTTCATTACTGTTTTCTTTCTTCATCAACAGATGAAACCATCATGAAAGCAGGAATGGTGGTGAGCTAGACTCACCAGCTTCTCCCCCAGGAGTTCCACTGCCACAGCTGTGTCCTAGTCCTCCAGGGTGCAGTTTACCTGTGCCGATCGCATCCTTTCTTCCGCTGTTCATAGCCAAGTGCAAATTTGCAAGAGCAAGTATTGTTGTCTCGAATTGGCATTGCAAAAATGAGATGGAAAGAACGATCTTCCCACTAAAATAATTGCTTGCTGCTTAAGTTACTGTCTTCCCAGAAATCTACCACTCTGCCAAAATCCTATCCAGTACAGAAAATGATGGGGTTTGATTACAAACAATGTGATGCTTGGACAAGAAGCTTTCCCCAAATCAACTTTTTTACAGCTTTGCAAATCAGAGCCCTATTTGGTCAGGAGAGTGAGTGGAAGGAGTGTCCAGTGAGTCCAGAGCTGGCTCCTTTCTCATTTTTCTGGAACAAGCTGAAAAATCTCAGATGTGCAGCCATATTGATGAATGACTCTAAAAGCCAAAGCAGCTCCTGAGTGCCTGTGATTAGAGTTTGCCTCTTTCCTGCTATGTTCTGTATTCCAGTTGGAGTTCCAATATGAAATGTCAGGTAGTGTGTGGAAACACAGAATGGGATGTGATGGGACTATCCAAAGGCTGCATCATCAAGGGAAAGCTCACTGCACGAATTCAGATGCACTGTTTGGCATTTACCGGTATTCTTTCAGGCTGTGCTTCTTTGGATGGGCGATGGCTTGGCCACTGGAAAAAAATATGGCTGAGCAAAGCCTTATTACAATGCTTCCTGGAACTTGACTGTGAAAGCCAAAAGCTTCTTTTTCAAGAAGAAAATATAAAGTGGCTGCTGCTGTCATGATTCAGTTGCTTTTAATCACATGAAATGCAGGTATCTTTTCAACCCACACTTCTGCATTGCAAAGTCTGCCTGTGAAATTCCTCAAGAACATCTGGACAAGTCTGATGCTGACCCCTGAGATCAAGTGAATATTTCTCCTTTTGGAACAGCTTAATGTTGCCCTTTAAAGCAGAACAATGCAGCGTTCCTTTCCTATTCAGTGAAGAAAATGGCTTATGAACATCTAGCCTTGGCTGCTTTTTAACAATATACAACAGAAATCCTGTTTAGGGAATAATTGCTTGGACTGGGACCAATAGGCTAGGTCATTTAAACTGACACTAAGCACTTACACAAAATTATTTATGTTACTCTTTCTTCTGCTATCATCTGTTATTGGACACTAATACAATGGACTTTCATTAAAAAAACCCATAACAAAACCCAAATTCCTCTAGAATACTGTTCTGATTGTATTTGCAAACTGTTGTATTAACATCCTGCTATGAAAAAACGTGCAAAGGCAGCCTGTGTCTGAATGAAATCATGAGCGTATTTTCCCTCTTCTTGTTCACAGATGAGTTGCAGCAGCCTTTTTGAAAATCATACCTTCTGAGAGTCAGCAGCCATTCACAGCCTGAACTTTGAGCTTCAGACCATCTCATTCATCCTAAGAGGGCTGTGCTAAGGACTGAAAAAGAGGGGGTTTTTTTTAAACAGCTGCTCATAGGATCAGGCTAACAGAAGGCAGGCCTCAGATATTCTGAAAGTATTTCACATGGTGCCTCAAACAAACAGTGAGAAGCTGAAATTTTTTTTCATTTGCCAAAGTTCAACTCTTATTCATACTGCCACGTGAATACAAATGAATGGTAAGAAGACAGTACCCCTACTGGCTCAGAGTTGGGGTTAGGGTTGGGATTAGGGTCTCTTCTCAGGCATGCCTGAGTGTTGGACACAGAATAAAGAGCTCAAGTGACAGGAAGGCAGCTTCTAGCTGGGCATCAGGGAAAACTGCCTGACTTACAGCAGTACAGCGATGGAGCCAATGACTGAGGGAGGTTGTGGGCTCTCCCACACTGGAGGCAAGCAAGAGGCAGCTGGGCAGCCATCTGTTAGGGATGCTTTAACTGCGGTCCTACCCTGAGCAGGACTTGATGAACTCTCTGGCCTGAGATGCCCCTTCCAGCAATACTCTTCCATGACTGTAGGGGGACTGGCCACAGGTTACTTAGTGTGCTTCATGGCTCAGTGGGTATTTGAACCCTGGCCTCCACTGATCAATGCTGTAATCACCGCATTATACCAGATCACTGGAATATTCTAACTATTTCCCCATTCTTAGCCCTGGGATCCTTTAAAAAGCATGCGTATGTGCATGGATACAATCTGAGGTACCTTCTCTGTTCCCACTCAGTTTTGCTGAGCGGCAGAATGCCTGGTGCACCCATTGTTCTCCTAGCCCCTATAAACACCATTTCATATATGCAACGCACTGGCCAGAGCTGAACCCGGCTGGCCCATTCACCTCATCCAGCCGGGTTGACACATTAATCACGAGTGCCAACACAAGTGTTTTATTTGCGACTGACCTACTTTTCTAAATGCAACAGCTGAACAGAAGGGGAATCTAGGCTGGATTCCCTAGATTGGAATGGACTACCTCATGCATTCCCTGGGCTGAGAAATATTGGAAGAGTAACAGTACCTCCCATTTATACAGAGTGCTCCAAGCATTTTACATTCATTATATTAGTAATCCTCCTAACAACCCTGCAAGGTAGGCCAGTATTAGCCCCATAATGCAAATGGGGAGCTGAGGTTGAGAGGTGGTGGCTTACCTTACAGGGCAATTCCTGATTCAGACTGCTGCAGGCTCAGTAGACGAGCAGCTTCTGCTCAGCCTTGTGCTTTCAGCCATCTTGCCCAGGCAGAGCTGTATTTCCCCCCTGTTACATTACAAGAAAAATTGTGCATCAGTGGTGGCACACTTGATCTTGACCTCATTCCGCCATGCCTCCGCAGTTTAAAGCCGCGGCAGTCAACTGCTGTAATAACCTGTCGATTTGTTTTTAATAAGATTACGCCTGCATTATGCTTATCTGCAGCCAGTTGAAAGCGGAGCCCTGCTGGGGACATGCCGTGCTTTGGGAGCCGGAGATCAAAACTGAGCCAGCATGACAGAGAGGAGGAACCTGGGAGAGGTGCTAAAGCACCACTTTTTCCTGTTGGAGAGCAGCAGTGGGACTTGCCTGCTTCAGATTGCCATCTAAAGCACCAGGACGTAGGCTGCTTTTCTCCCACTGACAACCTTTTCATCAGCAATTGTCCCAGGAAATGGGTTTTTTCCCCATGGATCAGCACTGCCTGGGTTTTATTCCAGTGACAGCGAGTGCTGCGGCAGCAACAGGGCACAGAGCTGGTGGCTCGGCACTTGTGCTTGGAGGTGGCTCAGGGTGACAGCAGTCTTTCCCCTGGCTTCTTGATAGCACTGGCAGGCACAGGATTGGAGCAGAGTGCCGGCCGGCTGTGCAGAGGCAGTGTGGCTTGCATGTGCGTTTCACACCCCGAAGTCTGCAAGTCTGGGGTGGGGTTCAGGAATGATTCTCTCCATGACTGCAGTAAGTGTGCATCTGGAGTGCTATTTCCTAATTGCTCACTTACAGATAGAAAAGCCTTAAGAAAAGAAAGGCAGCAAACAGCCACACTGCTGCAAAAGACGGCAAGCATCTTCCTGGGAAAAGCCAGAAATGATCCTTTTAAGATACGTGCAGTTCTGTGCTTTAAGAGGGGGTTAGACCCATTCGTGAAAGATAAGGCTCTCCGTGGCTGCCCAAGTGCTATAGGCTTAATCCAAGATCAAAACTTGACCAGTTGCTGGAGAGCACAAATGAAAGGAAGCTATTTCCACAGGCAGCTGTTTGACCACTGTGGGACCAGAATGCAGGACCCTTCCTATATATTTTTGTTCTTATGCACACATAGACAATTCCCATAGATTTTGGAAAGGTAAACATGCATCTTAATGTCCTCCTCATCAAGTTTCACAGCCTTAGTAGGTTATTTCCAATCAGGTAGAAAAGCCGCTTGTATCCCTAATATGGAACTTCTAAAAAATGGAGAAAATAATTCCCAAATCCACAGTCAGGTCAAGCTGGGTGCAATCAACAGGCCACAAAACTGGAGTAAGCTTTGGAGTTCTCCAGAACTCTTCATTATTCCAGGCGATAACAAAACAAGGTGTGAATCAACAGAATCTGCACACTTAATTTTTACATTACTGATTTTTCTGATGAAGAGTTCAGGAGAACTCAAAAGCTTGCTCACTGTATAGTGATATTTTGGTTGGTCCAAATAACAATATTATCCTTGTGGATTTGGGGAGTTCTCTAGCAGACTGAAACAGCTTCCTCTCTTTCTGAAAAAAGCATCTGGTGCTTTTGTCAGACCAGCAGTGTGGTGCTTAAATTTTGGCAGACCTGTTCCCTTTTCCTCTTCCTTTTCATTATGGCTCATACTGCATTGCTCTTTTCTTTTCGTTTTTCCTGCTGCAATTACCAGATTGCAATTTCAAGGGTACAATTGACACAAACTAGGATATCCATTGTATGGACTTTAGTGAACTGTAGCATTCTGGAGAAGTGTCAAAACAAATAGACACATATAGTGAAATAATAATAATAATAATAAAAAAGAATTCTATCAGTGGTTTCAGAATCTGCAAACCTTGGCTTCAGTTGGTGTCTTCCCACAGAAATTGCTAGGGGAGCAACAATTCAATCCAAAGGTCAAATTTTGTTGCAAAATGTGAACCCCGGGACACATGCGTTTGCCAGTGCTCATTTTGCATCATTTAGATTGTCATTTCAAATTCAATTTCCTGCATATGTTTCAGCAGTTTTGAAGGATGGAGTCACATTTTCCTGCTGGAAAAGCTTTCAGATTAAGATACATTCCCAAGACTCAGATCCCGCTTTCTCCTTCTCCCTCCCTCCTCTATCTCTGCCCCCCTCCAGATAAATACAGCCTGATTGCTTTTTCAGAATGGTTAAAGCAAACAAAAGGTGAATTTACAGGGTTTATAGGATTAATAAACTGCTTTAGAGGCAGAAAGCTCACAGGAAGAAAATTAACATGTTTGAAACATGGTACTGGAGGAGAGCTTTGTGAGTACCCTGGACTGGAAAAAGAGAGACAAACAAGTGGGTCCTAGATGAAATCAGACTAGAGCTTTCCCTGGAAGCAAAATTGACAAAACAGAGGCTGTCATACTTGGGGCACATCAAGAGAAGGCAAAACTCCCTGGAGAAGTCAGTCGTGCTGGGTCAGCTGAAGGCAGAAGAAAGGGAAGACCAAAAATGAGTTGAATTGACTCCATAAAGGGTGGTCTAATGATGAAAGACACACATTTCTGTAAACCACCCGTGCCAAAAAAAAAAGAAAAAAGAAGAAGCATTTTCATATTCAGCCCCCCTTTTATTTTTCTCATGGAAGAGGGCTTGTTGTCCAAATGGTTCATTGCTTAGCCTTGTTATTGTGAACTCAAAATATCATGGAGGTATTTATGACTCTGATAAATAGACATGCTTTGTTTGTTCATATGCAGAGATTTCAGAATGTTGCCTTCTTCCAGAATTGGGAGTCATAGACAGAAGATTGACAGCATCATTACAGAGCAGTGCGTGATGAGCTGCTACAGATGTGACAACCACCACGGGCTCAGATGGCCATGAAAGGGAAGCTAGAAACATAGAGGATGGGTCTACAGGACACTGTTAGCTAGTACCTTTCCTTCTTTGGAGGGAAATGCTTGTGGGTTGCAGGACTGGCTCATGCCATTTTCCTGCCAGAAGCAAAGAACAAGTGAGCAATTTTTCCTGTTTTATGTACAGAAGACGTCACATCAGGCAGTTGAAGGCAGGAGGTCAAGTTGGGCAGTTGAATCTTGTTCCAACTTTGTCAATGCACAGCATCTTCTATTCCATCTTCTATTCCAAAATATATTTGGTAATGGCACACACAACTGTGTGTGAAGTTCCCTAGCCCCCAACATCTGCAGCCGAGGCAGCTGCTTCACTCTGCTAATGGTAGGGCACCCCTGATGCTCTGCCACTAAGCTGTTGTGGTTGTTATGTGCCATCAGGCCATCTTTTAAAATGGTGCTGACCATGACAGCACCATTCAGCTCTCCCAAGTCTGAGGCTGTGGCTTCCTTTTAGAGCTCCAGTCCATCTCATATTTGCTCTTCCCTTTCACCTTCTGCTTTTGACTTTTCCTCCTTGTCTTCTCCAAGGAGTTTTGTGCCCAAAACTCATTAAGTGCCCAATGGACGTCAGCCTCAGGTTTGTCACTTTTGCTTCTAGAAAAAGCCATTGAGCTGCAGCCTCCATATTCAGCGAAAGAATGCCAGTGAACACAGTGATCAGCAGTGAGGAGGGCTCTTTGTTCATCCATTCATTTGATGTATATGCTGCCTTTCTTCCTTCACGGAACCCAGGGCAGCGTACATAGTCCTCCTCCTCTGCATGTTATCTTCTCAGCAACCAGGTGAGGTGGTTAGGCTGAAAACAATGACTAGCCCAAAGTCACCCAGTGGCTTCATGGCTGAGTGGAGCTAGAACCAGATCTCCCAAGTCCCAGTCCAGCCCTACACTTTACGGCCTCTGTGTTGCCTGCACATCTTGCTTGCAGGCTTCTGGGAGGCATCCGGTCGGCTACTATCTATTGGTTTCCAGGTCTGATCCAGCAAAGTTTCCATCTGCTTATGAACCACGGGATTCATGTGCGTCAGAAACTACTAGGATTGTGGCTTCTGTTTCCAGTAGACTTTTCTGTTCGCAAGTTTGAGGACATTAAAACCAGGAAGAACCATCATGACCATTTTATTCTGGTTTTTCGAATAGAGCAGAGTATAGAATTCCAACCATTTATGTGAGCACTGAATCCAGTAATTTGTGGTTGAAACAGAGCATATCCTTCAGCATACCATGGATTCTCATAAAGGCTCCAAGTGATGGAAAACTTACCACATCCTCTATTAGGCTGTTCCAATTGATGATCATACTCACAGTTAAAAAAAGGCTTCATTTCCCATTTGAAATGTTATGGCTTAAACTGCCAGTAGCTTATTATGCTTTTATCGAGTCAGGTGGGGAAAAGGCTCCTAGTATTGGTACTTTCCTGCTGCACCTTTAAAAAGTTTTACATTTATCATGTACTTTGGAATTAGAGAGCAACTTTCCAAGCTACTAAATCCTTTAGGGTGCAATCCTAACATTATGCAGAAAAAAGTCCTACAATTCCCAGACTCTTCGGACAGCCTGCTAGCAGCCCTTTTTCTGTCTAAACATTTATAGGATTGCACCCATCACCACCCCAGCACAACTTAGGACCAAGATTAAGCCTTTTTATGAAAAGAAATCAGTGATGGATGGCATTTGCTCAGGGTTGTAGAGTAACCTATCCCAGCCTGGGCTGCAGGTCCCATCCGTGTCTCAGCAGGGTCCAGGTCAGGAATACTGAGAGTTGTAGTCAAAAACACCTGGATGCGACAGGTCCAAGAAGGCTGCTTTAGAGTAGACCAGGCACTTTGTGCATTTTATGTGAGTATTGCCCTCACAACAACTCTGTGGCATAGCCTTCCTGTCCCCACTGCGCAGACAGGGGTCAGAGGCCGAGAGAGGACAATTTTCCTAAGATCAACTCTTGAATTCCTGACAAAGATGAGTTTCAAATGAAGGACTTTCTCTTTTGCTGCTTAGACTCTTGGCAGCTACCGCAAAGGCGCAGGCCGTGCTGGTTCCATGTTTTGGAAGGCCCTCAGGTGAGAGACTCTCCACAGGCCCCCTCCCTCCAGGTGCTTCCCTTCTCTCCACCATTCTTGCCTGCTCCTCAGCCGCTTCCTCATGCTTGCTGCTCCTCGCTTGCTTGACAAACGTCGCTGGTGAAGAAGCAGGCAGGGCCTCTCCCGCTCCTCCTCCTCACCATCACCTCTGCCTTGGCTGACAGGAGAGTCCAGCAGACAAGCACTTTGCAGTGCTGAAGAGGAAGAGCATGTTTAAGGGGCTGCCATCAGTGGGGCCCTGCTTGGACCTGGGGCTTCATTTGTGTCCCATCAAGCTTACACTCAATGCCAGCCTGAGTGCCACATATGTGGATTTGATTTAGAAAATTAGAGATGCAAAGGCTGTAAGTTGCACCTTCAGACCTGGAGTTCCTTTTCTGTGCTGCTGCTCAGGGGGATCTTCTGAAAAAGGAAAGGCACTCCAAACTTGCTTAAGGGTATTATCTTCTCTATCAGACATTTTATGTTGATATTATGTTTCAGTATCTTTATATTTTTCAGGGCAAAAGCTTGGGCTTCCACAAGAGGTTGTTGAGGCCCCATCGGTGAGGGTGTAGGCTGGACATGCACATGGTGGGCATGTCGTGAGCAGAGCCGGCTGGAGCCGGGGGTCAGACTAGATGGCCCGGGAGGCCCCTTCTGACTCGCTCTGTTTCTATGAAAGCCGAAATCCTGCCAGCCCAAACTGCATCAAATTTAGGCCAGGCCACAGTAAGGAAGGAAGGCCGCTTTTCCACAGAAGTGGGACCAGAAGCCCCGTGGTTCAGACATGCTCAGCTTAGCAGTAGGCCTGGCTGAATTATCTTAGGCTAAAGTCTCCCTGCTTCTGGGATTGGAGGATTATACTAACCTGCTTCACGGGCTGCTATCATGAGGTTAAAGCTTTCCCATTGCTTTCAAACCTGGTTCCTTTTTTTTTTTTTTTTTGGTGGCTGTCAAATCAGAAATGGTTTCTCCGCAAGCGTACCTTTAAAAATGGTAACCATGACCTTATTTATGTTAAGAACCCCTGTGCCGTATTTCGGGACAAAGGCTTTCTCCAAAGTAGCTTCCAAGCAACAAAAGTGAAAATGAATACAATACCATAAGCAATTGTGCATGGCCATACAACACCTGCCCAGAATATATATATATGAAACAAAGTTTGCCACATATTTTGCAGGTAACAGGCTTGCAAAACCAGCAGCCCTGGGGTCATTTCAGTGGCCCGGCAGTGGAAAATCGAGACGACAGAACGCGTCCAGCTTTTGCTGTAGGAAGCATGCCTCTCATCCCGAACCCAGTGTTGCGACAATTCATGATACGGGTGTTTGGGCGCTAGCGGTGAGCTGCCGCCCCTTCCAGCACCGTCCTGCACTTGTCCTCTCAGAGGAAAGCACTGCTGGCTTCAATGCCACTTACTCAGAGTGATATGCATAGAACTGCAACCTAACTCAACAGCCCTGGGTGTCTGAGATGTCCAGCCGCCTCATATATGTATCAAGCTATATGGGCAGGAGGCTCCAAAGGAACAAAGGAAAGAAACCACCCTTTCACCCAGTGCATGATTTAGTGTTAAGGGAAATATTTCCCTTTCCTTTTAGCGCTGGCAAGGAGAAGGAATCAGCTGGGCACCGTGGGGGGAGCAGTTGAAATCTCTCCTTCCTGTGTGTTCTTGTGGTTGTTCAGTCTTCCTGTGTGCAGAGGTGCTGATATGGATAGGGGCCCCTTGTAGGTAAACAGTAGTGGGACAGCTGCACTTTGCAGTTTGGGATGGACTCCAGGAAGAACTCACAGGAGAGGCAGCTCCCTGTGCAGTGGGGCAGCCAAGCCTCTGCTGCTGCGCCTTCAGCCTCTCCAGCCGCCATATTGCCTCCCCCCTCATGCAGCATTGCAATTGTGGTCATCATACGGATCTTTCTTTTGTGTTCATTGGGACATTCCAGTCATGGAGTGACAAACAGGCATAGACGGCTCCTGAAAGTAATGCTGATTCCTTCTAAATCGATGTCTCTGAACTGAGGCTGTGGAATTGGATGCTGGTGATGGGAGCTGGATATGAAAGCACTTACTACCAATAGAAAGGGTATTTCCAATGGAGACTCTCCTCCCTGCATGCACACGTGTCCCCCTCCCACCCTTTTGCTGGGATTGCGTATTATATCACGACATGGGTATTATCCTCAGAGTAGCTGACAAGGGCTTTCCATTTGGGAAAAGGGTAAGGTGACATAGCCAAGGAAGATTTCTGCTGTCCTCTGCCCAAGATGGTTTTCCATCTGTGTGTGTTGTTCCTAAATAATACATTCATTTACACTTAGAGCCGTTCCATTACACCTAGAGGCATGCCATTAATGTCAGGCCAAATTAGGAGGTGGTGAAATGATCCCTCCAGCCAGAACGAGTGCTCAAAATAGCACAAGGCGTCATGATGTGGCTCCTTCAAGCTACCTTTCACTACCTGGCAGTGAAGGAGCAGCGGGCGCTGGGGTGCTTCATTTCAGGGCACTCTTTCATGAGTTTAAGATGCATGAACTTGTTATCTTGTTTGCTCTGCCTTTGTATTTGAGATATCTTGAAACAGATAGCTTATCCGATTTAAGCCTAGCCAGGCAAGCAGCAGTGATAGGGGAAAAATTTCTTCCAACACTGTGATATAAAACCTCCGCAAACTGAATTGCACGATTCTCATTTTCTGGCCAAATGAATCTGGTTTGCAAGAAAATAATGATTAGCATTATGACTGGTGCACGTGTAACACTAAGGGTGCAATCCAATGCAAGCTTCGACACAAAAAAGGCCTACAACTTCCAGCATGCCAAGCCAGCTGCACTGGGGCATGCTGGGAGTTGCAGGCCTTTTTGCTGTGCAGGCTTGCATAAGAGTGCACCTTAACCGTGGTGGGTTAGGTTAGATTGGTTTTATCTGCTGCACTTGTCTCTCCTTTCACTGCTGTCTAAAACAGCTGTTTCTTTAATTTCTGTTGGATTTGATTCTTGCACATTTTTACGAGAGTAAAATCAAGAGAAGAAGGATTATGTAAGCACCTTGAACTCCATGAAAGGAAAAAGGAAGAATATAAATAAAATGAGATCCAACGGCTTGTCTCAGCCGGCCCCATGGATTCTGCTCAGTGAACTCTATGTTAGCACTAACTCAGTTTGAAACAAGTCAAGCCAGCATGCAGACTTCTGTTTTAAAATGGGCTGTAACTATTTGTTACATGATATGTGATTGCTATTTAGAGGACAGGGGGAAATGCACAAAATTTGGGCTGCGGCACCACAATTTGCACAAATTGCAGAGCAGTAGCATGAATTTTGCACAAACCTGGAATTAAATGGCAGAGAATTCGAGGTGAATTCAATGGAGTGTCTGCACATGTCATGAGAACGATATGCTTGCATGCTGCTCATGTTAAATGAGAACCAGTGTCATGTAGTGGTTAAGAGCATGGGACTGGCATTCAGGCAACCTGGGTTCCAGTTCCCACTTGGCCAAGTGGCCATGGAGCCAACTGGATGATTTTGGGATAGTCACAGACTCTCAGTTCAACCTGCTTCACATGGTACTTGCTGTGGGGATAAGATTGAGAGTTGGAGGAAGAGAATGAGTTTGTAAGGGAAAATGTGGGATATAAATCTAATAAATAAATGGTACATCAGCAGCAGCAACTTGAAACTAATGTACCAGCCCCAATTTGCACAAATTGCACTAGAGAGATACAATTCTTGGCACCAAAGTTCCACGAAGATTCCAACCAACTTCATGGAAGCCGACCCGCTCTTGTTGCCTTCAGGCTGGAAATGTGTTGAAAGTCTGTTGAGCTCAAAGAGAGTGATTTTCCACTGTTGAACATCCCTGATTACTAGAACATGCTCTCATAAGCACACACACATGTTGTGGTGGGGGCAGAATCTGCAAAGAGTGAAGTCAGAGAGATAAGATGCAGAGAGGACAGGTTGTGATAATTGCCTTATTACAGTAGCCATTCACAAAACACTTGCTGAGCTGTAACATGGGCATTGCCGCATGGCTTCTCTGTCCCTGTGCAAGCCGGAGGAATAGAACTGAAGCTCTTGTTGTTTCCTACTGAATTCTGTCTTGGAAGTCCCTTTGTTTATGAATGGCCCCCTTAAGGTCAATGACAGAGTATTAGTGAAAATACACTTTCAGATTCCATTGATAAAGAGCAAGATTAAAAGAAAGCCGTTTTATATTTCCTTCCTGTCCACCAGGAAGGAAAGGCTGTGCAAATAACTTTCAGGACAGATTCATGGCAGGCAGATTCTGGAATGATCCTTATTTGCTGACTTTTTTTGGAGACCGTAACACATAGCCCTTTTTCTCCACCCTGATGCTTCTTAGATGTAGGCACCCAGTGAAGCCTATGAAGTAGGTAGGATTATATTTGAACATCCATAGGTCTGCGTCAATCAAAATCCCATCTTGCCAATCTTATCAATTCTATAGCAGTCCCAAGGGTGGAAGAGAGTCTGTAGTTAAGGAAACACCACTTCCTAAGCCCTGCCTAGCTCCTGCCAGACAGGGAGTAAGGTGCAAGTTGACTTCTTCTTGTTATGGGAGTTTTTACCTTTCCCTCAATTTTTCTTGCCAGCCTTCCTTTCTCTATCCTATCACTTCCTTCAAGGGGTGGGGAGAGTGTCCAAGGAATGAGAGTGCTTAGATTCAGTAGATCCAAAGCCTCCCTGATCTGCCCTGATGCATCCTGGGAATGTCCCTTTTTTACCTTCTCACCCTCAGAGCCCCACTAGGAGGCTATCAACAGTGGTAGAACATTCTCCTCCTAGCCAATGTCTGACCTCCCTCTCCATGTGTTGGTTTCCCCCTCCATCCCCAAGGGGGAGGCCCACATATCCTGTGGCCCCTGGGATGCCATTAGTGGTGTTCACACCTGATAAGCACCATGGGGCAGAGTTGCAAGATGTGCACTTTGTTCCAGTTCATCCCAGTCATCCCAGCTTGTGCAGCATCCTCTCAAGTTTGAGAAGGCAACAGAGCCAACTGAGTCAGTCCCGTTTTCCCATTTTCCACATCCCATGAAATTGCAGCGTACACATAATACTTTCCTGTGATGTGACAAATAAGGAGATTCAGACAAAAGTAAAACGGATGTATGCATTCGAAATCATAAATGAGACTGCTTGTGCCCTTTCCCCAAAACACTTATTTTCTTATGTAAATTGTAGGTTATTTTATTTGAGCCATAAATATATGCCATTTCGGTAACTACTGAGAGATATTTCAGTGCCTATCCACAGCAATCATAAAAACAAATGGTAAAAGAACTGCCAAGGTAGGCTGTTGTCACCACTTACGTAGATTGCAATTTGCAATTGCACTCTTATAAGCTAGCTTAACTTTCCATCTTGCTCTATTTTCTCTAATCTCCCCCCAGATAAAAAGTATTGCAACCCTGTCGCATGTACTCTGTGTTACTTTAAATGAAAAAGTACAAGATTTTAAAAAATAAATCTGAAAAAGAGGAACAGGGTGTGGGGGTGGGGTGTTTTCCCCCCCGTTTCTGAGTGACAAGAAGTTCAAGCACAGTCAGGTACACATTCAGATGCTTTCCTGTAAACATCACTGACCGCTACTGTAGGGCTGACAGCCAATTATGACTGGGTTCAGACAACACGATCACCCACACTCAAATGTTACACATGGGTTGGGAGTGTGCTGTTGTTGAACCAGGGCTTGTTTTTGTAATGTGGTTTATTATATTGTCTGAACCATGGTTGAAAAACCATCACTTGTTAACCACCATAGAATCACAGAATAGTAGAGTTGGAAGGGGCCAGGAAGGCCATCGGGTCCAACCCCCTGCTGTGCAGGCCATCAGTTTATACCATCCCACTCAGAGGACTGTCCAGTTTCTTTTTGAATGTCTTTGGTGTGGAAGAGCCCACCACCTCCTAGGCACCTCCCTAGGTTCCACATACAGTGAGGAAACTTTCCCTGCTATCTAGCCTGAACAACCCATGGAGAGAGCTTATGACTGGATGTTGAATTGTGTCCTATGGATTGTTCACCATTTCGTAAAATCTTGGCTGACTTCACACAAAACAATAACTCATGTTTCAACAGCTCACTCTCAACTCTTGATTGTTGGGTATCATATTGTCCGATCCCAGTCCATGTGTGCAATGCACCAAGCAATATTCCCAAACACCCCCCACTGAAAATAATTGGTTACATGGAAACATGCATTGCTATGGATGACCCATGCCTATGAGATCATACAGTAGTTACCTAAGACTACTTTTTAAAAAATCTCTTTAAAATGATGAAAGACTGGAATTCTTTCTAATGGATTTTTTGGAAAGTCAAGTAACATTAAAACTGAACAGATTTTAACTGCATTCTGTTTTCAAAGCTAGAAGAGTTGCAGCACAATCTTATGCAGAACTATTGAGAAGCAAACGCCACCACAAAGTTCAATAGGATTTGTTGCCAGCTCCATGTTTGTGCCCATTTGCCTGGGAACAAGCCCCGCTGAACTCAGTGGGAGGTACTTCTGAGTAAACATGTATAGATTTGCACTGCTGGAGTTCTGTGAAAGGAATGATTTGTCATTTACACAATTTGAACCACACTGTATGGAAGATGTAGGGAGGGGAAAGGTTGTCTTTGGTGCAATCAATAACAAAATGAGTAATCACTTAATTAGTTGCATATGAAGGGGTATTTGGTGTGTGTGTGTATTCATTCCAAATAAATGAATATTCCTTTCACAATAAATAAATGCTCTTTTCACAATAGCATCAGAAGTAGCTTTTAAAGATAATTTTAAAAATGCAAATCACACTAAGAAATGGAGAAGGGGGAGGGGAGGGGAGGGGAGGAAGAAGCCTATCTATGAAAAAAGACATTTATGACATCATAACTGCAGAGCAGGAGCCACCCAAAGGAGCTCTGTAGCACTTAGCACAAGCCATAGCACAACCATGGTGTGGGTTCAAACATCAAAGGAAACCATTCAGAGAACAAACCATCTTTTTTTTTTAAGAATTTTTATTAAAATTTTAAACCAATACTAAAAACATCAGTCATCACATACATCGGAACTACTGGGTCAGCCCCTTACCTTTTAATATTCTGTAATCATATTCAGCTCCATTTATGAAAACTTAAAAACATTTTTAGATCTAAACCAAGTCCCGTTTTTCCAGCCAATAAAAAAAAGAGGTTCCAAATTTGATAGAAGTCACTATCTTCTTTTTCCTTCAGCGCTAAGATCAGTCCATCCATTTCTTACAAAGTCCCATTTTTCTTGATCAATTTTAAAAGAAAGAATCTCCAAATTTGGTGAAAGTCAATATTTTCTTTCTTCTTCAGTAATATCTTCAATTTGACCATCTCCACACAATTCAAGATCTTTTCATTTTTCTAATATTAGACAAATAAACTCCTCACTATAATAGTTACAAATAAAATCAAATACATTTCTTGTTTATTAGTATTCCAATCCAATATCTACTTAAAATGAAAGCGAAAGAGAAGTTCCAAGTTTAAAAAAGAACTAAAGATTTTTAACCCGATTTATGTTCACATATCTAACATCCATTTATCATCTTTAAAGACATCTTGGCTAATCTGTTTGACGACAACAATTACCTATAATATCTTTTAAACAAATTTTCTTCGAGCTAGTTTATTAAAGTTTCATCTAGCTTACACATCACTTAGTCACATACAATTAACTCCTTATAAGAGTCCAGCTCCTTACAATCTTTAATATATCTCGCTTATAAAAAAGAATCCGCTTAGTACAGCTTCCCCTACTCCAATAGAGAACAAACCATCTTCAAGAACCCTTCCAGAAGCCATGGGTTCTCAAGGTGGCTTGTCTGGTGAAAAACAACCCAAGCTGAATCACCACTCTAGGCTCAGACATTATGAGAAGCCATACTGAAATTAACATGACTCATAAACCATTGTAGCTCATCATGATAATAAAACCAAGTTATGGAGATGGTCCCCAAGGTCATTCTCTAGCATCTTCAAGTCAAAGGATCAGTGAACAGGTGATAAGGAAGACCTCTTCATGATCAGCTGCAAAGAAGTGGCAAAATCCTCTTCAGTGCTTTATTTATTTATTTATTTATTAAAACATTTCTATGCCGCGAAGGCCTCGGGGCGGCTTACAACATTTACGGGATAAAAGAGATGGCAATGCCAACAAGTGCTATAGTAACTTAAAAGTGAGCTATTTTAATAGTTACACTTAGCCTGAGTATCATACCCATTTTGGTTGCATGCATTGTCCTGAAAATACAGAAAAGAAGTGACTTTTTCAATATATAAGGCCGTGTGAATAAATATCTGAAAAACTAAAATAATATGAATCAAAATAGCATCTTTAAAGATAAGATTCCCTCGCCGATCAAAGAAAGAGTCCTTTGCTGAACAAAGAAAGAAAGAAATTGCCTTCGCGTGGGAATGTGGCAAGTGGCAGACAACATAGGCCTATGAGGGTCAGAGCCTTGGTCTCTCAAGATTTCCAGGTCCATTAGAGGAGCAGAGGCTCAGTGCATTGCCCCAGGGTGCTTTGGAACAGATGTGTCAGGATCAGATAATCTCTCCCAAAATAATACAGTAAAGCTCCCAGCTGAGCAGGCCAGAACGAAAGAAAAAGGGAAATTAACAGGAGAAGGCAGAAAATGCAGATGAGATGTTTAACAAGCAAGGAACCCAATATGTAAAGCAGTTGCCATTCTCAAGACTCAGCATTTAAATCCAAGTTACTATTTCACTACCGATATTCCATGTTCCCAGAGGCTCTCACCTGCTACTTCTGCTGTTTAGCCTTTCCTACCTACGGTTCATAGGAACTGAATCTCGGAGAGTGATGCTGGCAAAATTTACGTTAGGTGGCTTGTAAGTAGAATCTGCTATATTCATAATGCTTCTCTGTACGGAGCTTGGATGGTTACCTAGCAAACTTATTCAAATTGAGCTTGATTAAGAATGCCTGCAAAATCTGCACAACCTTTCTGCTCAGTCCTCTCAGCCAGAAGGAGCTTTTCGAAAGTTCTTAGTGCTTTAGAGATCTGCTTTCTTGCTCTTGGCTGGGCTCTTATCTCTTGTCCAAAAGGAAAAGAGCATCTCCACCTGACAGGTGCTGCCTGGAATAGTCCTGTGACCATCCCATGTGACACACCGCAGCGTGGTCAAATGGTCATTCCAGGAAGTGCTGCCACGCTGAAGCGCTGTCTCTGAAGGCAGAGGGGCTTGCTAACAGCCTCTGCACATGGCATGTCAAGCAAGGATCTGGAGAGAAGAAGGTGAATGGCTGGCCACCTCATGTTCAACAGGAGATGTGTGCTGACGTAGCAGTTTATACAAAATGAATGATACAAAATGAAAACTTGGAATAATGAAGAACTCTCATCCAAGACTGAACAGAGGGCTGTGAAAACTGGTGAGCAAATTACAGCTTCTGCTGGAGTCAAGTTTCCCTATCCCTACACCTGACTGGGAATATCAGAGAAGTTCACAACATATTGAAATGAGTTTGAATTTCTAAGAATCCAGTCTGCAGATTCTACAACAAACTGGCTTTTCCTGAGCTGATGGATTCTGCAGGCTTGTGAACTGTTTTCCCCCACTACTTTCTGCAATTTTATGCCAAAAAAAATCCTATGTTTTTCTCCCATAGACTAAAGTGTGAAAATGTGCATACTGGAGGCAAGTGTGCACTTCAGGAATGTAAATTTGCACAATGAGCAGATGATGGAATGGAGGGTGCCTGGCAATCCACAAACACAGA
Organism: Varanus komodoensis; assembly: GCF_004798865.1. Classification (NCBI taxonomy): domain Eukaryota; kingdom Metazoa; phylum Chordata; class Lepidosauria; order Squamata; family Varanidae; genus Varanus; species Varanus komodoensis. Next base: position 53,207,812 of record NW_025336087.1, read on the forward strand.
TGGAAGTTTACAACATCCACACGTCCCTAGTTCTGGGCGTCCCATGTGCCACTCCTTGAATTTCCCCCATCTCTTGCAGCAGGGCTTCCCAAGCCTTAAACCCATTAGCAAACCTGACACAGAGACATTAGATGGCAAGCTCCATTTAAACAGTGCGGTGCAGCTTAGGGCGATGAATGAGAAAGAAAACATATTTTACAAACGGAGAGAAGCTTCGGCATACTGATGAGGAAGCGGCTTTCTCCGCCTTCCCCTGCAATGGTAGCAGAAGGCCCCCAAGCTTTCAGCAGCATGTGCTGTCACACTGATGAAGAGAAAGGAGAGGCTGTGTTGTATTGCTGGAGGAATACATTAGCAATCAAAGCAAGGGCATACCCAGAACTTATGTAAGGAAATGAAAGTACATCATCTGCTGTGCTCTTGTTCTTCGTCTCTTTGTACCTCCCACAGATATCCGATCCTTAGTTGCTTTTAAAGGCTTTCATTCTCATTAAGGCCCAACGGATGCCAGCTGCAAGCATTTCAGTCTGGCGGAGCCACCCATTCCGGTGACTGCCGTGTCCCATGCTCTTGACACATCTGCCTGTTTTCAGGCGGCACTTAAATGCAGACCTCTCCATCACAGTCACTACCTTCCACAGATGGCCGTGTGTTTGAAAGAAGCCAGACAAAACTGCGAAAGGCTGTCCTGAGGTGAGGTGGGCTGGGCTGCACAAGAAGAGAAGTACCTGCAGTTGGCTGACCTGCATCTGCTGACCCTCTCCCTTGAGCTGTTCAGGAGGAGTAAGGCGACTTGCTGCCCTTTGCTTTTGCCTATGTGAGTTGTATTAGGGGACAGATTTGATCTGCTCTGCGGTGATTTGCACCTGCCTTTTCCCTTGCACTGTCTCCCCAAATTCCAGGGATCCAGACTTAGAGCAGACCCACTGAAATGAAAAATTTACATTCCATTGATTCCAAGGGGTCTGCTTTCAGTGTGGCTAAGTCTGGATCTATCCCCTTCTCAACAGTTTTAGGGCAATGCTTTGTGGGTTTATGTTTTCAGATTGGGAAAGGAGGTGGACAGACCACATTTCTTGAAGGGACGGCAGAGCTTCAAAAGAAAAAAACAATTTCAAGCCTGAGGCAAGAACCAGCACAGCACCTCTGGGGGCAGAATGGCCCCTTCATCTCTTTAGAGCCCTAAAGATCCTATACCCTAGAGGTATGGTCTCTGCTGAGCCTGTGAGCTTTGCTTTCTCCTATATTTAAATTTGTAACATCTCAAGTTCTTTCTGTCCCATTTATGAAGGCATTAGTGAATTCTGGTATCCTATTTTTTTTAAAAGGACCTGGACAGAATTCGCACATGTATTTGCCAGGCAAATTCAATAGGTCCAGCTAACCTCAAAGTGAAGGGAGGGACATGTTGCACCTGCCTGCCAGGTATCTGCTCAAGATAAGGAGTCTGTGAAGAAAAGAGTGGTAACTACCCAATTCATCTCAACAAACACCCAGATTCAGCCTAGGTCTCCAACATAGACTTTTAGAGCTATGCAATCAAGTCAAAACCCTTTATCTGGGTGGCAATCATTTTGGGCCATGGGCGCATGTTGCAATTGAAAAACTGTCCTGGGCACCAACACAAAATGGCTGCCATGAAAAGTGTGGCAAAAGACAAGTAACTACCTGAATGACCAAGCACAAGGCAGGGGAGGTCTGAGCACACTTTGCAGCACCCACAAAAACATTTCACAGCAAAGCTGGTAGCAAAGAATTGGTAAACTAGGTATATAAAATAGGATGAGTAGGGTACCTTGATGTATACCAGAGACTGTTTCTGAGGGTGCCCCGGTGCCCTTTGCCCATTCCCTGTGCTTGAGGAGCTATGACATGGGGGTGAGAAGCTGGGAATGTGAAGGGGAAAGGCAAAGGAGTCTCTCAACATCTCCTTACGGGCCTGATCATACCTCTAGTGTTTTCAAGGACTCTGATAGGTCTCTGTAATCACCACTGGCACTGCTAGAGCTCTCTTCCCTTCTTCCACACACACAGAGAGGAGTCTGAAATTGAAGTCTTCACCGAGCACTTACTCCTACCAAGATGAGAACCAGGGCTATCAGCTGCATAGGTGATTAGCAATGCTGCTTTATAAAACCTTCAGGCAGGTGTGCTTTGGCTTTGACTTTGTCTTGGAATCTGTAAAATAATGGATGATAAACTTGTCAGAGTTGCCTTGAGACTAAGTACTACTTGCTCTGCCTCAGTGGTTTGAATATAAAGAATTTCTAAGCTTCCCTTTCCTATGAGAGACCAGTTTTCTGTAAGGCTCCCTCAACAGATGTATCACCGGCTTTACCCACAGTTTAGCACTTCTCTATAAGTGGTCAATCATGATAATAACATTAACCGTGACAAATTCACTTGGTGTTAGCGGATATAATACCATGTGCAATTCCACAGGAATTTCCCATTCGTCTTGCTGATTGCAACCTTTGAAATATCCTGCATCGTGTGCTTCCATGTGACTTGCTGTATAGAGTGTGAATAGGAACATTTCTCTAGTATTTAAAAAACGAACAGTGCCTGCCTGTCATTCCACAAGGTTTCTTTATGCTGTAAAGCTCAGATAAAACTCTGAGTAACTAATATCTCTTCTCCTTTGTTCACTTTGTGAATCCTGGAATAGCTCCTTGGCCAAGTAAAGCAATTTTGGAAGTGAGCTCGCGTCACAGATAATTGGCCTACCCGCTTAAGCCCAGGAGGCTCCATTGTCTGTTGTCTTCAGTTTTCTGTTTGGTAGCAACACAGAGATGAGCCTTCTCCACAGTGGTTCTGCCCTGAAGAATGGAGAAGAGCTCCTCACTGGAGAATGTCAGGCCTTAATGCAGATGTGCTTTAGATGTTCTCTGAAGCTGGATGCATTTATTTTCACTCTCCCCCCCCCCCCACTATCTTGGAATTGACCTCTAAACCAGGAGTGTGGAAACTCCTCAGCTTGAGGGCCAAATCCTTTGGGAAATGTCTCAGGGGTTGCGCTCCAGTGGCCAAGTTAAAGTCAAATGGGCTGGAATGCAGGCTATTTTAGCTTCAGGGGAGGCATTGCAACTTATGAGCTTGGGGAGGAGGGTGCATGAAAGCAGGGAACCCCCAAACAAGAGGTGGTTGGGGAAAGGGGTGAGGTGGTGTTGGGAACGTGCTGTATACTTGATCTATACAGGTGCAGCAGAGGTAAGTATTAAGCAGCAGGTGTGGTTAAGAGATTATTGCTTGCACCCTGATCTTTTAGAATCCACACCAAGAGGCTTTTCACTAACAGGGAAAAAGGTTTATTTACTTACAAACAATCCATATGTGACTTGCATGAAAGAGAGATGTGGATATATTTCTGTTTCTTCTCCCCTGGTAAGGGACAAAACCAGTCGAGTGACCGCTTGTGGTAGGAGAAGAAAAGAGGCAGGACAGGCATTGATCAAGGAGAGGGGTTAGTCTCTCTTCATCTATGACATTAACCCTTTTCCTTCCACTTTGGTCAGTGGAGAGAAGCATGCATCAATAACGCAGGGTGTTACATACACCTAGCATCCAGAGAATGGGAGTGGCTATCTAGGGAATCCTGAAGGGGCAGACTGGAATCTCAGACAGGCTGGATTTAGCCTCCAAGCTGCAGGTCCTCACCTCTACTCTAATGTAAACTCATGGTGTATTTTTTATTATTACTTTTTAAACCACTTTGAGCTTTTTCAGTGAGAAGCAGTATATAAAATACTGATCATGATCATGATCAAGATAATAAGGTCACATGAGAAGTTTCATTTTGCCACAAGTAGAGCCAACTGAAACTACCTAAAGAGAGAGAAATCCTAAATATTAGATCTCATTTTATATTCTTCATTTGAGTGGTGGAAAGGAGGGCTTCACTTTGCTGTTTCTGATTTGAAGTTTGCTGAAATATGCAGGTAAACTAAAATAGCTGCAGAACTGTCAAGGAACCAGAGCTGGCCCACATTATTTTGCTGCCTGAGGAAAAGGACAAGATAGGGCCTTCCCCTTCTCCAGTCCACATATAGACTGACTGAATAGGCAGCTGAATCTTCAACTAAGGCAATGTAACAGCATCCTCTGGCTCACCTGAGGCAGCAGACTAGGGTCAGAGACCTGGGAGAGGTTGTGTGGCATACACACAGTTCTCCCACAGAGGGGAACATCCAGATTGTCCTTGGGGGACAGCCAGGAGGCTGCTTCTGCCATCTGCAGCTTCTGCTACCTTAGGTGGTGGTATCACTCTACCTAATGGTAGAGCCAGCCCTGCTGGGCACTGAGAGGTACAGCAGTTATTCTTCACGATTCATCATCAGAATATCATTTCCAATACTTATGGTATGTGTACATGCAAACATTTATCTCCCTGCTATGCCTGCCATCCATGATGTCTTTATGAATTACTAACCAAGAAGCAGGAGGAGGAGGGGGAGCGGGAAGGGGAGGAGGAGAAATGCAGTACCCCAGAGGAGGTGGCACTAATTTGTATAAAATGTGCATACGCTAATGCACAGACATTGTCCTGATCATTTAAACAGAAATGTGTGCATCCTATCATTGTGTCCAAGGCTGTGGCCTGTGCATTTGCTTGTTCAGCTCATTGTCCAGGTGCTCAGTTGATGGGCAACAGGAATTGCTGCAAATCTGGCAATTCCTGCAAATACAGGATGTCCGCAAACAAGGCCTGGTTCTCCAGCAGTGCCTCCAAGAGAGAACTTACCTCTGGAAAAGAGGGTAGGTGGCCACCCTAAGTAGGCAGTGGGAGAGCATCCTAGCTAAGTAGCAGGGACATCCAGACTGCTTTTGTGCTCTCACAGCCACATTCTGCATATTTTGCTGCATCACACCAGTAACATCCACATCTCACATCATTAGCCATCCCCAATCTGGTCCCTTCTGATGGTTTGGATTTTGTCCCCCATAAGGCCAAGCCAGCATGACCACTGGTCAGGAATGCTGGGGGCATTGAACAAAACATCTGGAAGGTACAAGGTAGGAGGAGGCTGATCTAACGGCTTGATCCTGCAAGGATAATTTAGTGTAAACAGAATGCAAGCTTAATTTGGTCACTGAGGCCAACCAATAACAATCCAGATACATGCAAAGGGTGGATCTATCAGGTTAGGAATGATGGTTTTAGCCTGCTCAGTTTGCAACACAGAGCAGCAGTAAATTAAAAGGCCACTGCAGCAAGCTTTGGCCTTATTGATCTGCTCAGGGATAGCACAGATTTATATTTAGTCACTAGGCTGAGGAGAGGGAAGAGATTAATACCTGCAAGAGGAAATTAAGAAGGGCTTTAAGGATGAATTTCCTGCAACCGGATTTGAAATCTGCAGTTAATTAATAATGCACACTGATGTCACCTTTAAACCCATCCACACAAACACATGTTGTCAATATTCTGAAACTCTTTTATAGATTTGTGATTAACTTCCAGTTATGGACTAATGAACCTGTTCGTTATCGTCGAGGAGCTCGTGGCCAAATGGGGCTTGTCAGGGCTGCCATTGCAGCCTTGATGGATGGCTGCCTTGGGAGCTTCTTCTCCTCATAACCACAAAACAGGGAGCTCTCGATGTTCACGCTAACATTAAGGCAACACGTAGGGTTTTCATTGGCCAGAAAGCGGCGTCGGCAGGCTCCCTCGTTTTCCTCTTTAAACTCGAGTCAGAATAAATTGATAGCGGAGGCAATGGGAGCACTGACAGACAGCAGCAGCTTGAATGAAATACAGCAGTGTCTGTTGGGGAACAGATTTTTCTGTCTGTGTTCCAAAAGAAAATGAAACCTGAAGTTTCAATAGGAAATGGAGATAATGTTATCTCGGCCGCAGGAAGGATTCCATCATGTTTTGTAGGCACTATTCTGTTTACTTACATGCCACCTTGCTAGATTTGATCTTTAGGCAGGTGTGCTCCCCTTTCTGCCACACTGTCTATTGTTGTATTGGACTCTTCATCAAGATGAGCCTGAATCTTTATATGTTTCCTGTGTCTTGGGAGAAAGCCTCGAATGCCTCCCTCATGTGCAGCCAGTATAGAATATAAAAGTGCTGTTCTTTAATGCCACACACCTGAAAGCATTTAAAACAGCAATGAGCAACTGTGGGGTCCATTCCACCATTCAGCCTCCCCACAGGCCACGAGACATGGGATGGGGCGGACCCTGGTTTGTCACTGAAATTCAGAAGCGAACCCCAAGAGCAGCCTAAAATTCTGCTTCTGAAGTGAGATTTGGTCCCTCTAGGCTTTACCTGATTGAAGCTCAACTGAGCTCCATAAAAACACTTGAGTCTTCCAAATGAAGCTGTGTTCATGGTTTGCCACTTTCTTTTTAGTTCTATTCTTCACTCTCTTCATGTAAAAGTTCTTCCATTAATTTGCACTTCCTCCTGCCAGAATTGCAGCTTGGATTTCTAATTCTAATTTCTTCATTTTAAAAAAATAACACTAAATGTGCATCCATCTATAGCCCCAAGTAATCAGAAGTGCTCTGAAAAGCATGCCCTGAAAAATGGATGGCAGAACCTTGGGACTGGATTGTGAAATACCCAGATTTAGCATCTGCTGAAAGAAATTAGCAGAAGAAATCAGCAAAGTGTTAATGGAAAATGAGCATATGATTCCTATAAATATTAAAAAAGCCTGCAAAAATTAAAGCGAATGGGGGCAGGAAGAAGAACAGTGAGAGACTTTGATTAAGATTAATTGCAGGAAGGCCTTTAATGAGGTACAAGCTTTCACACAAGAAAATGCTGAAGTACAGCACTGAGCAGGAAGAAAGAGAGAAAGATCACAGGATGTAATGTGAACTACACCACCTTCTCATGTGACTGTCAGGAGCAGATTGTACAGAAAACCGCCAACCTGGATGGTACTGTGTATCTGCTCACCCAGAAAGTACCCCCTGCCTATGAGATTTCTACTTTAAGATTTTAAGTTTCTTCTGAAGATGTGAACATGTACAAAAGGATTCCAAACTTTCTTTTGTCTTATTTATTCTTTTTTTAATGCATCCCATAGGTCGAAAGCTTTACATGTTGAAAATGTTGAAAATGTTACATGTAACTTTGCAATTGAAGCAATGATTGTTAAATATCTGGGAATGCCAACAAGCAGCCCCATCAGTTTTGAAACCCCTGTCACGTCAAAAGCCTTGCTTTGGAAAAAGCAGTAAATAAATACATTTAACATTTTGAACTTTTCCTAATATTCAGATGGATCTTTCTAGATCGGGATTGGCACAGCAAAGGCTCATTCCTCAGCTAAGATGATATTGCAGCTGCAATGCTGTGAGAACTCGACTATTTGCACTGAGCTTCTTCAGAAGTCACGTGCCTTGGCAGCATACCATGGCAATAGACATAATGACGTGGAGTTGTGCTCCAAAGATCGTACCCAGCAAGAGTCCTTTATTGCTCTGTCGTTCTGCCACCCCCTCTTTCCCCACTTCCCTTCCCCATTCACAAACAGCCTGATGCTCTCCCATCTGGCCAGTTCCAAAGCACTCCAGTTCTCTGCCCCTCAGCCCCATTTTCCACCCTCTCACAGGTCTTTCACTCCTCTTTTTGCAGCATGGGAGGGCCAGTTCTGGTGCACCATGTGGAGATCACAGTGCTGCCATCTGCGCTGAAACACCTGCCTGCCTGCAGCTCTTGCCTCCTTGTTCTGCTTCCCTCAGTCCAGCAGGCAGAAAAGGCAAAGGCCTGGTTTGTATGTAACGAGAAGCCGCCATGGGCGAATTCTCCCCGGGGGCCTTTTGTCAAAGCAGCCGCTGCCATTTTGAACGAGAGATGAAGAGGGAGAGCAAGAAAATTGAGCCTCAGGCCTGGGTACCAGCATGCAACTCTGTCCTCTCTCTCCCCCCAGCCTCCTTCTCCATGTGGGTATGGCTGAATTGCTGCAAACAGACGATCAGAGAAGCAGAAAAAAGAGACCAACAGGGCCAGTTTGCACATCACAGTAAGCCACACTGAAACAAGCCCTCAAGGACTGATTGATGACTTGCTAAGCTGTGCTGCTGTTGACAGATACACCTTGGTACACCTTGGTTGTCCTGTTTTGTTTCCCTCTTTGACCTCCTCACTGCTCCCGGCACATGTCCCTGGGCCTCTGTAGTCCCACAGTTCCATGTTCCTATTGTGATGTTCTTTGCAGCGACACCCCCACGGCCGCCGGCTGCCACGCCGCCCTCCAGAGGCCAGGACCACCGGCCCAGGACCTGACTCCAGCCTGCCTCCCTCGTGCGGGTGAGAGGCGTGCCAGGACAGGGCGGAGCTCGGGGAGGGCCCTGCGACCCATAAAGCGCCAGTGGGCGGCCGAAGGGTGATGGCCAAAGGGCGGTCACTGCCGTTTGGGAGCCGTTTGGGGGCCGAGCGGGGGGCTGGGCTGGCCGGGGGCTATGTTTTAATTGGTCCACCTGCTGTGCTGCGCTGCACTGTCGCTGTTGCTGCTCCTGCGGCCATCGCTGGACCACCCTGGGCACACGCTAGGCCCGCCGCTGATGGCGCGGAGGAGGATGTCGTCATCTTCCCGCCTGACGGGTTTCCGCGCCCCTCCCTGCTCCCCCCGCCGGTGCCGGTGACACCGATGCCGGTTTGGGGCGGGTTGCGTGGGCGGGCGCCGGTTTAACCCGCCAGGCCCGGCCTGGGGCAGGGCGGGCTTGGAGCTCCCTCCCCCTACGGACATCGGCCGCATTCTGCGGCTCAGTTTTTCTGCTGGGCCGCGCTGCGCAGTCACTGCTGCCGCTGCTGCCAGACTGGGGCACATCACCGAGGGAAGGGGGAGTTTTTAAATTGTTTTTATAATTTTATTGTATTTTAATCTGTTTTAATTTGTTTTTATGGAGTCGTCCCTGGCCATGTCGACGTTTGTGTTTCCTGGGGAGCGTGGGGGTGCCACCATTGGGGTGGTCATGGGCAATGGACATAATAGCGGTGGGGGCTTAACGTGTCCGCGTAGAAGAAGGAGGGACAG